>NC_142682.1:14040747-14083247 GCF_964200805.1 Pocillopora damicornis
TACCATCGCATCTTACAAAGTGCAGTTGCAAGGCCTAATTTTTAAGGCGGTTAATGTCAAGCTCTATCATGTGTCTTATAGGGAGTCACGGTTACTCTTTTGCTCGTAGGATCTATCATAAACTTGCTGACTGTGTTACTTACGCGCAATTTTGTTTCGATGGTGTTGCTGCCTTTTTTTTTTAGTCTGTTTTCTTTCGTTTTGTGTCCTTGATGCACGTGAAACCATCCCCTGTTCGTTGCCATCACACATACATTCAAGACTGACTTAAGCTTTAATTAACATTTTAAGAAGGCTACTCTAACAAAAACGCCTTGCTGACGGTTTTTCGTTTGTTCTCCTTAATGTTACTTTTTAGTCTGTAATACCCAGCCATTAAAAAAAACCAAAAAGGCCAAACAAGAAAATCCAAAGATAATTTCCTCTATTGATTTTCACTTTTCAGAGAACGATAATCAGAAGTAAAGTTATGGCCCTATGTAAGTTTAACAATATACAAAACAAAATAAGTGCGACAAACTGCAAAGGCTGCGACTCCAAGTAGGCTGTTTGTACACCAAAGATTAACAGATACTGTTCAAAGAGACCTAGCCTTACCCTTCGTTCACACGGGAAGGTAGTTCACACCTGCAATATCCTCATTTCTGGCTTCATTTCCGTGACAGGTGTTCAATTTAAATCTTAGCTTAAGCGGCTTACTAATGTTACTCAGCGGAAACAAAACATATGCTATGTGATTATTTGACATTATGGTAAATGGATTATCGTTCATTTCGTATTCCCACGATTCCCCCTGAACTTGATCCACTTTAAATTGCGTTCCACGCTTGTGTATGCTGTGTAGCGATAATCCTTGTGGCAGCCTTTTGGAAGCACATCAAGCCCCCAGCTCATCACACCACCCAGCACCCATTTCGTTGAACTCTGATCACGGGTAGTAACAGAGAACATGAGTGGGGACCCGCTATCACCGACACAAGCGGTCTTCTCGTCCTCCTTAAAACCTGCACAGATCATGGTGTTTTCATCGAAAGCAATGTTGTTGGCCCATCGCTCGCATCGTGATCTGTGCGAAACCATGACTGCTGCCTGGTGAAGTGTGCTGCGGACTCGGTGCTCAGGAGTCTTACCCCAACCGATTACCACACCATCGCTTGAGGCTCCAGGTTTCAGGAGTTTTTCCACTTCCATCCTGGTCGGTATGCAGATGGGCCTTATCTCATCGGTAACATTAATCGGTTTTGTCAAGCGCACCAGAGCGATGTTTCCAGCGAGTACCTTTCGATCTGCGTTAAAGTCTTTGTGGATGACGATGTGTGACACATCGTGCATAACCGGATCATGACTCGAAGAACCACGGGAGAACGCCCCAAGTTCCACCTTAACAAACTTTGTAGGAATAACTTTATGTCCTAGGTACAGGCAATGAGCTGAGGTGATCAGCCATTCTTTATCTATGAGAGTAGCCATACAGCCTTCGATGTCACCAAAGACGCTGAAGTGGAGCAGAGCTGCCCAAGGCCAAGTTGCCTGGTCCTCTGAGTGCCATCTACCAGGCAATGAACTGCCAACAAGGGGTGCAACGCCGCACTCTTTAAAAGAAGACAGGTATAGATAATTTCTAATGTTGCCCGACGCCTACAATGTACCTCTGCAATTGAGGTTATACTTGATTTTGCAGGGATTTTGTGAAAAACAATCTTTCCCTCTTACCTTGTGGATTCCTCTTTCTACTGCAGGAGTGGCCATTATTGGAAAGAAAGTATCCCTTCTTACAGGAGCAAGTATAGCTATAAAGAGTGATTGAATTAAAATGGTTAAAATGTTAAAAAAAAAAAAAGGAATCTAAAGCAAAGAAAAAGGAAAACGAAGAACAGGAGGAAAAAACAGTTAGAAACTATAACTTAAGGCGGATATGAATATCACTACATTGCAACTATCCGTGAATCACTGTTTTAGTTTTGTATCGATCTAATGCTACGGTTTCCCATCCTTAAAAGGCATGTTCTGAAGGAATTCCTATTTTTTTTCCTAATACAAACTAAGTAGGCTCAGTTTACATCGCAGACTTGGACACATAACGGGACGCGATGAGATTTTAGACGAAAAGAGGAAACAAAGAATACCTTCCGTCGCCATTAGTGCAGTTGTGTTGGCATTGGTGAGCACCTTCTGCGCACTCGTCAATGTCCAAACACCTGGTCTTCTGCCTCAGCTTGTAACCATCTCTGCAGGCGCATCGGTACGAACCCGGACTGTTCTTACAGATTTGCTCGCAGCCACCCCTATTACTCGCGCACTCGTTGATGTCTTCACAGCTTTTGGTTCTGTAATAGTCACAATTTATGTGCAAAGTAATGCATTCACTGTCGGAGCCTCCACAGAATGAAATGATCATAAGTATTGTTACTCTTATCACTCCCCCCCCCTTCTCCGTCCCCTTAACGAATGAGGAGTCACTGGTCTCATCGCAGACCAACCTGTCAACAATTCGTCGACAGTTTAAGGGTGTTTTTTAACACTCCTTGGTGAAGAAAGGTGTGGGGAGAGTAACGTTTCTTAGGCAACAACAAAGGGCAATGACGCAGCCATTCTTCAAATGTGACGAATAAATCGTTACTACGTCTTGAAATTTAAGTACAGTATTATTGGTAGATAAACTTACGTAGGATTAAATTGATATCCAGAGTTACATTGGCATGAGTAGCTTCCATAACTATTGACGCATGGGTGCTCTCCACAGCTGCCATTATTTGAGGCGCATTCATCGATGTCTTCGCATCGTGTTTTGTTGGCGTTTGTTACGAAGCCAGGATCACATGTACATTCGTAACTAAATACAACAAAGAAGAGAACCAACACGATTAAAAACGTTTCCTAAACCTCATGTTCAAATATTTGTTTACGACAGAAAGGCAGTCGCTGTGGTGAAATACATATATCTTAGACGTTTTGGTGTGCATTATAACCGAGTATTTTGACGAGTTGTGCTAGAAAAGCAAAGCGGATAGATAACCGTAGCGCGCACAGCCGACTGGTTAAACAGGTTTTTTTTACAGTACAGAATAACCAACTGTGCAAATATCCGTGCAATATCGCAGGATATTTGTGCTCTATTCGCGCGTTATTTGTACTCTACTTTGTGCAGTTGGATAATAATAGTACACAATCATCTCCAAATTAAAGTAACAGAGGAAGTAAACGACGAATCGGCGTAGGTTTGAGTTGGAACTCTGAAATTCGATTCAAACCTGCTCGAGAGCCCACACTCCGAGGATGTAAATGAAAGGAATCGACTAAGAAAGGTCTAACTAATTGCGCTTGGTTAGCTCATGTTGTGGAGCGCCGGACGGCCGTGCGGGAGGCCGAGGTCTAGCGCCCCAGATCGGACAAACATAAGGGTCTTAAAATAACCTAGGAGAAGGTGCTGCCTCTGCTATGAAATCTGCATCTCCGTTAAAGACGATAAACCGTAGGCCCCGAAATGTAGCAACACGTGTTGTGGTCTGGATTTGTCTTTGTTCATACAGGCCTCCATTCAAACCAGCTTTGAAGCTGATCTGGACCAGCCTATCTAAATATCAAAAATTAATATATAAACTACAATACGGAAAGAAATTATTTGGTTCAGTAATCGCTGGTCACTTTCACCAATTGCAGAAACATTACCTTCCAGGTGTATTGTGACAAACAAAACAGGCTGGCGCTCCCATAGCACACTCATCAATATCCATACACTTGGAGGGATACACGAAATCCTCGATATAACCATCACGGCATGAACAAAAAAAGCTGCCAAGAGTGTTCTGACAATCATGCTCACATCCACCGTTACTTATTTCACATTCATTCACATCTGCAGTAAAAGAGAAAAATACAAGATGGAAAAAAAAAATAAGAAAAGAAAACCGTTGCCTTGGCGAGAATCTAATTTATCAACGAGAGAAAAGCAAATGAAGACTTGGATTGACTTCAGATGCCGGAAGAGCACTAACAGATAATAGCTGGAGATGATAATCAACGATTACTAGTGACTGGACTGTGGAAGAAATTTTCTTTCGTACATTCTAGAGAAAAACTCACTGCTCAAGTCTGAGTTGTGCTTTGAAACCATATAGGGCCTGTATCTGTTAAATAATCGAGCTTCATGGGAGAAGCTCCTCGTATTCAAACAAAAATTATAATTAAAAAAAACGTTTGGCAAGATCAAACAAGAGCAAATACGTTGTTAAAAGGGGGGAACGTGATCAATAGACAAACAAAGTTAGATCCTCGAACATTCCGGATGAAGGTACTTCTTACCCACACAGGTCTTGGAATCATTCAAAAGCTTGTATCCGGGTGGGCACTGACAGTAGAAGCTTCCAGCTTGGTTGACGCAGTCATGACTACAGCCTCCATTATTGCCATCACATTCATTAATATCTGGTAAATAAGGAAAAAACAAAAGCAAAAATAAACGATAGTATCATAGATCCAAGAGTAGATAACTCGCAGGATCCACATTTAGCTTTTTGTCACAGTGTTACTGTACAGTGTCGCTAAGGCTACCACAAGTATATTTATATTTCATCGTAGTCAACCTAGCCTTTGAATACAGCCTCCTCACATCGCATCCAGCATTGACTTGAGGCGACACTGAGTGTTTGCGACTACAATCTCAGACACAGCAACTCTTTTTTTTACTCTTTATCCCTCTCTGGTTCAACAAGTGATCTTACATCATACACCTCTTTCATAATAGAAGGCATAATTATCATTCCATTTATGTGCCTAAAAATAGGCCTTCTTGGCCTCACTCTTGCTTGAAAATTTTTTGGTAATTATAGATGTTGCCGACACCAGAAAGAGCATTTACATAATTGCAAAAGGCTCTCCATTTAAAAAAAGAGGTTTATGCAACATTTCACGACTTTAAGACCCTCCTCCACGATTCGTTTTTTGTTTTTTTTTATTCAACTTAGGACACTAAGATTCGCGATGTTTTTGTTTCCTTCCTATCAACGATAACGTTTGACTAAGATCGAAAGGCTCGGAAATGAGACATGAATATGCAAATCCTACCTTGGCAGATCTTCTTATCGCTGGTCTTGAATTCGAATCCGGGATAACATCTACAATGAAAGCTTCCAGCGGTGTTTATACAGTCATGATTACATCCTCCATTGCCATTAGAGCATTCATTTATGCCTGAGAAAAGAAAAGAAGATTGGAAGTGAAAATGGCTACTATGTTTTTTTTTCATTAAAAGCTTGAGAGGTGCAATAAAGCTTTAGCTCTTAATCTTTTGTTTTTATGTTTTTTAATTCTGGTTTTCTTTTTTATCTTTCCATCAAGCCTGGGAGGTCCGATTAATCTCTTAACCAGGGCCAGTTTCCACGTGATTAAAGGCGTTTCTTGCATTTCTGTAAAGCGGATTGTCACAATGTTATTGGATTTTCCTGGTGCTTAGGTATTGTATTGTTGTGGTGGTGGTTTTATATTTCTTCTTCTCCTGTTGTTGATTCTTAAAAAAATATGATGCCATAACCTTTTGTTGTATTTTCATAAATAAAAAGGGAGTGACGTTTGTTTGCTTAAGTTCATGTTTATCTTCTCCAAGATGCACATGTTTCACTTACACAAAAATTATAGAACAAAATGCTGATTTTTTCTGGGGCAATATACCATTTTGTTTTAGCAAACTTAAGGCGGGAAAGTCATGATAACAAGAATAAACAGGTTTATTACTTAATGAATAAATTTATTTCTTACCTCTACAATTTTTCTTGTCGCGATCAAGAAAGTAACCTTTGGTGCAAGCACACGTATGACCTCCTCGGTAATTCATACATAAATGGCGGCAGCCTCCATTATTGACCCGGCATTCGTCGATGTCTTTTGAAGGCAAGAACAATATAGTCAGTTATTAACCTGTATTTGAGAGAAATCTACAGTGAAACAATAAGCTTAATACGATATGTCAAACTCCTACTAATCTCTGATAGATTGAGAAAACCATATCATATTGCGTCGTTGTTGCTATATGTTGGTGTCGGAAGGTGAGCTAAATCATTTTCGAGAAAAGCTGTGAGGAATTCGCTAATTAAAGATGGCGGTTTTTTACTTTTGTTGATTAATTCGCAGTTGTTTGCAAATGAACTGCGACAAACATTCTCCATGTTCTCTAACCTACACCGATGTTATATTCAGCTATCTGACAAGCTGAGTAATTCGCGTTTTTTTATTGAGTCTTTCTTATGAACTCTGAGGGGACAAACATTTAGTTGACTTCACCATAAACAACATTTTGCGTTTTCATCAAATATATCAAATGGATCTGATTCCGCGTTGGCGTGGGTCTGTACAGTAATAGACCACAGAAGACGTAATAATGTGATAAGAACATCAGTGAGGCTGCGCCTCGTGTGCCACTTTTATTTTCTTTCCACATTTTGACGTCATCTGCGATCTTACTGAACAGATACATGGCAACATGTAGAGTGGACATGACTTCAGTCCAAACCGTTCCTTCAAGAATAGGACATAATCTTACCAACACAGTTTTTTTGGTCTGAAAGCAGGCTAAATCCACGCCTACAACTACAGGATATACTCTTCCTTTGACCCACGTAAATCTCTTCGCACTTCTGTTCACAACCGCCATTGTTTAGAGAACAATTCAGGGATGCTGAAATTTAATCGCATACTTTTTCAATCGATCTGAAATTTTATGCATGAGAATATCATTGAAAGTAACAGGGGAGAATTATGCCTACGTACAGTAACGGCAGAAGGACAGGACTGATCGTTATTTAATATGTCTTGTTTGTGGGTTTTGATCAGTTCTTTTTATGCTGCAATCCCTTGATTACCGTTAAGTTCATTTTCGTGTTTTTCTTTTATCACTCGTTCTGTTCTTGAAATCTGGTTCAGGTTTTACAGTATTCTAGAATTTCCTTCCTACTATGCAGTTTTCACACACTATGCAGTTTGTTTTTGTTGTTGTTTTTTTTTTTGCTAGTGCAGGTGTTTTCTTTTGTTATTGCAATTATGTATCAGCCGTCGCAACTGGTATCAACACATCAAGCATGAAAAAAAAAAAAAAAAAAAAAAGAACACACAAACAGCAGCAAAAAAACGAAAAAACATCACGACATAAACTACACAATGCTTTACCTGATGGGGCTGTTGGTGCGCTGCAGTTCTGTTCGTCTGATTTATCCCCGCAATCGTCTGCCCCATCGCAAATCCAAAGCTTATTAACGCACGCTCCATTAGCACAGGTCATCTGGAATGATTTACATGGACACTTCTCTTCATCGGAATTATCCAAACAGTCAAACGAGCCATCACATCGCCATGCCTTTCTTATGCAACTGCCGTCGCTGCACTGAAATTGATTGGGTAAGCAAGGTGTGGCAGTAGTTATCGTAGGGACTGGGGTGGAGGGAAGTGTCTTTGCATTTGTGGTGACGGGAAGTGGTGTCCGTTGGTGGCTTTTTGACAATGCTATTAAGAGAAGAAACTTGTTTAAGTGTAACACAATTCAGTGCTCCACACGCACCATGGTTTTGAACCTCTCAAAACTTCCTTATGCAGTAGGTGAAGAAAGCGCAAAATTTGGAAACATAGACAGGCAGATGAATAACAGGGTAGGTTTTTAAAGAAATTGTGGTGCTTTGTCGGTGGGGGCTTTAACAAAATAATTTGGTTCTATTTGTCATTAACTGAGCTGATTTTTTAAGATGACCAACATAGAGAGCCATAAGACCTCTCGTTTCACACATTAGCACTTAACCAGGCTAATACTCGCAGACTCAGCCTAAGAGACTCTCTACGGTGGCCAATTTACATAATCAAGTCAGTTGATAGAACCAAAACAGACAAAAACAGACAGAAAGAAAAAAATACTTGCAGGAAAATGGACAGACACATAGACGAACAGGCTGGCTGATTGACTAACAGACTCTACTGAGCGGCTGACTCACTCTTTGACCCACTCAGACTGACTCACAGACTCATAGACTGACTGACTTGTTGACCAACTGACTGGCTGACAGACTGACTGGCTTACTGCCTTACTGACTCAATAACTCATCCACTCACCGACTGTTTGACTCATTGACCCACTGACTGATTGAGTGACTTATTTATTCATTAACACACTGACTGACTAACCAAGTGCATGGTATGGTCGAAATTTTTTCGATCAGCGTGATCAGTCTGAAATACGTGTTACATGTATTTAACTGTTATACTCACGTTTAGCTTGAAAATTAAGTTGAAACCCCTTGTTATTCACAGAACGATCGGAAACAAATCGAACAAGCATAACATTGGTGGTAGAAAACACGCTGAAAGGTGGCAGCTTTCCACAATACTTCCCAAGGGAACTGTTATGGATGGTCGGGCCATCGTGGACTTCAACATAATCGTAGCACGTTGCTGCTTCACAAAACAGACAAAACAGTAACTTCACAATACAACTTTACCTGGTGCAATGAATACATTAGATAGGCAATTGAAGGGATGGTAAATGCGCTTAAATGAGATTGTTGTGATATAATTTAATCTTCCCGAGGAAATCGACGATGGGGTTGCGATTTTAAATAGTTTGATTAACAAAGTCTTTGTCTCTTCATGTATCCCAATGTGTTGCGCTCCCATAGATTAGGTCAAACTTAGGTCAAACTTAAGTCAAACCTAACCCCATTCTCCCACCGTAGAAAACCACATGAAAGAGGGAAACAAAAACTTTCCTCTAATATCAAGCTTGTTTGAGTGGTAGTAACAGTACTGAAAAATTACTTTATGTATGATTGCTGAAGTGAGCTTGAATTATTACTGATCATCTTTACACTAACGCAGAATCATAGACAGCTAAGGTCTAGTTTACATAGGTCACACTTACTAGGATTTCCTCCGGCTGGTTCAACGCTAAAATTGTTAAATTTGGCTCTGACCCTCATTCCAGTGGGAACTGTGATCTTGTAGAGGCAGTTGGCTCTTGGACTGTAATAATTGGGGTAATTTGGGGACTTGATTTTCCCCTCTCTTCCATTGTAGTTTCTTCCGCAAGCTAGAAATTTAACAATAAATTTGTGATAAACTGTGTAATTGCGAACTTTAAAAGCTACGAGATACAGACAGGGAAAACATCGAAAATCGTGTCGCCAGCCCAAATTTAAGGATTGTCATTACTTTTGGTTTATTTTCAATCAGTAATTCCAAAATCTGGGGCAAACCTTTTATGGGAACGCTCGCTGTGGGAGATAGATCCGTTTTTTTACATTACTCATCCAAACACGTTCCTATTAAGACCGTAGTTCCATTTTTTCAAATAGGTTCCCTAATTCAACACAGCTCAATTTGACCTCTCAGCAAGCTCCACGACTAGACTCAACTGGCGCCGTCAAGCATACAAGGCATGAATTTGATGGAAAAATCAAAAGCAAGCCATTAAAAACACTGGGTACTGTGCATGTTGTATATGTGCATTTGAGTAACACGGCAATCCTAATTTTACTGTCTTCAAAACAGAAAATGCCTCAGTGCTAAGTGGAGTCGCTCAACTCCTTTAACTGATGCATGTATCTGCACTCGTAGTCTCCTTCTTAGGCACTTTTCCTTTGAGAGGCAAATGGCGAGAAAAGTTTCATCCCAATTTCATCGCCCTCGGCTGTAAAAACGACAGCCCGACGACATTCAAACCGTGCGCGGAACAGAGTACAATTCAACAAGATATCTTAACCCTTTACCCCCTAACATCAGTATGCATATTCTCCACACTGTTCTCTATACATTTCCTAAGGTGCTGACAAGGAGAATTTGTTTAACAATCAAGAGCTTCTTCAGTTAGCGATAATTTCTTTTATTCTCATGACCTTAATGTGTGGTTCCGGATGATACTATAGGCAGAAATTTCATGCTAGTCACTCTTCAGGGTCAAAGGGTTGAACCATAATTTTACTCATTCGCGACGTCAAAAACTTATTTTGCCACGAAGAAGATCTACTCAATATTAGTTAGGCAAGGTTAAAACTACAACAACAACAAAAAGGACAATAACAAGGATGACTGAGGATGGGACGATCGAAACGGATTGACCAAAGATTTCAAAACGATGAACTATGCCGTAGCTTCGTAAATATAACATTTCGTGCTACTTTGGGACTTCCGTCTTTTTCTCTTTAGGTGTTTTCTTGAAAGTTCCATGCGTGATTAGCAATTCTAATAATTTCACGTCGAAAGCTTCCTCTGTTCTCCGTTCTTAACGACTCATGAGCGGTCTAGACAATGTTTCTACAATATCGTTCGTTACAGAAGGGTAGCAATTTTTCTTGGCACAGAGTTGTGCGTATCGATATTAATGTCGCACGGCATACTGGTATGAAATCATTCAAAAAATATCTTTATCACGGTTCCCCATCTGTGCTCTATCTCTCAGATGCTGCCTAATAAGTGTTGACGGTCTTGGATCGTATCGCGGCGTTACATTCAATTTAACTGTTACAACATGTAATGATTGTCTTCCTTCCTTCGTAAGAAATTTCTTGCAATCACCGAGCACGTCCGTGCTGATGCGTTCGTATTGCTTGATTTCCCAAGGGAAATTACGCCAACAAATAGGAATGCCCAACAATTACGCAAACAAACCGGAATTCGCCACCGACTTCCTCTTTTGATTATGCCGTGGATTATTGATATGCGCCTTAAGTAGTTTTGGAGGTGAAGCACAAACCTAAAGTAGTAGCACCATGCAATGTATTATGAAAAAAATGGATAGGCGAAATTCCCACATCAATGAAATATTCCCTCCATAGGCAGAATTTCGAATGAGATATTTCCGTTTGGTCTTCAACGCTTCCTGTGGAGTTTACACGCAATGTTTGAATTTTTGATAAAGTTCAACACACCAATTTTTTAATCCGTCGGTCTGAAGAGAAAATCGACGGTTTTTATCATTGCTACTGATAAGTGAAGAAGGTTCTATTCAAAGATAAACAGAATGACTTTTGTTCAGATTTGAACATGATCCAAGCGCTCATAACTTACGCTACTGTCGGATACCACTTACACGGACGAGAGCTTTGCCCTTGTCTTCCCAAACAGAACACCACGATTGATAAATGAAGCCTGTGAGATCGAATAGAAGAATAAAAACAATTTTAGACTTGTAACTCAGTCCAACTACGAAGAATAACCATTTACACCGTGAAGTTTTGGCAGATGTTGTGTAATGGTTTTCATTACACGTATCATAGAGAACGTGTCACGTAACTTACAGGAAAAATGCCTTACCAAAAACTGAAAACGTAAATCCCTTGATTACCTCTCATATCTGGGTCTTTTTGGAGACAAAAGGTTATAGAAGAACGCGGGAAAAGGTTTAGAGAAAAACGATCATCAAACTCGAAATATCGAGACTCTAATACGCTTTTGGAGAATGGTGTCAGATTCCTTGGCGCACTGTCAAATGATATTTGAAACAAAACAGTCTTAATCAATAAACTCCCACAGGATTTCCAATCATGTAAAAATAACTTGTGATATCCCAATTACCGCATGGTTTAATTTTTTAATCTATATAAAAGATCCCTCGTATCGATATGTGAGACGTGACAGTAAATCTTGTGATTAAAATTGAAAGGATGCAGCGAAATCTGCGCAATGCCAAACAACAGTCACGGCAAGAATAAGGACAGATCATATGGATCTGTTCCAAAAGTAACTGAAGCTGGGTATTGAGGTATTAGCTTACATCGCCTTTAATCACTGCGTCAAAAATAACAACGCGCCGAGCACTTAACTCGTTGGATCAGATCTACCTTGTGTGCAGTTTGAAGGGAGAAACATGGGTGCTTCGCCATATTGTTTGTAAGTCACTAGTGAAAATCTTTTTACACAAACGTTAACTGATTCGTTAGTAGCTGTTGACTCGCTTAGGTAATCTTTTGTTTGTGTTACTCGCAGGTTTTTCTTGAATTTGATTTTGGTTTCTGCAGCGTTTCGTCTCCCTTCCAGCCTGGCAGATATTTTCCTTCCCCTTCGTAAGAGATCTCTAGGTAAGTCTGAGTTTGCGAATTACTGAGATATCACACATTTATTTCTTACTCGGAGTGATTGGAGCAGTGAAGTGAGAGAGAAATATTTGGAATTAGTTCCAGTTCTCATTCACTGGGTTTAGAGAAACAAGAACTAAAATCGAAATAAATCTTAGTCATGGCAAATGGGTTAAAGCTCATTTTCTTTCCATCCTTGTTCGTCATATATCTAAGCTAAACGGCGAATGATTTTAATGTTCAGTTGTACTCATTGCGGAATTTGCATTAGTGCAACGGGATTTTCGATTCCATGGCGGAAATGCTGAAAGGTGTCACGTCAAAAACCACTTCGGCAGAGTTCCCTTCGAACTCAAAGGGAAGACTGTCCGCAAGCAGCACACGTTTTCTACCTCCTAAGGCCACAAGACCTAAGGAAAGCCTAACTCGGTTTTCCAACGTTATGCAGATGACACTGAATTGTTCAGAAAACAAACTACCCCCTTCACCCCATGGTGAGTGATTCGTGACGCGAAAGCGTCGTCCAGCTCTTGAACTGCACCAAGGATGCGTCACTATTTTATAAATTCGCCCATCAGTTCGCATCATTTAGGTAGTTCATTTCGCCCTTTCAAGAAATGGAAAAGCAAGGTGATTGTTTACCAAATTTTTGTCTGAGTCTTAAGTCGCTGTAAGACCGAGCAACAAGTTTGAATGACATCCTCTCCCCCCCCCTCCCCAAAGGAACTAACTTAATTAAGAAAATAACACGGGTTGACACCTTTGTATTCTAATGCTGATAAATTAGATAAATTATGTTGCTTTACGAACATTATTTCCCAGGTTGTTTTATTAAGACTAAAATGCTCTTCCATTTCCTTTTTTTTTTTTTTTTTTTTTTTTTTCTTTCACCACAAGTTCATTGTGGTGGTACTCTGAGAGCTGACTCTGGAGAGATCCAAACTCCCAACTTCCCCTTCCACTACCCACGGAGAACCGATTGCCAATGGAAAATTGTGGTTAGCGGTTCAAGCATAACGCTGAATTTTGAGGAGTTTGAGGTACAGTGAGACGTTCAAATGATGCTGCGGCGCTCCGCTTTACAAATTGTTTATAGCGCGTGGAAACAGCAACCGCTACATCATGTCACACACCAAATTCTTCCATTATTAATAACACTAAACTATCGCTAGTGAACGAGACCAAATCGAAACAGCCCAAGGCAGTTCTCAACTTTAAATGCAGTTCACCTTTTTTTTTTTTTACTCATGTTGCAAAACGGTCTCAAACTTTTATTTCCCTGCTGAGTTTCCTGCCCAGAAGCCAGAAACTCAAGAAGGAATAATAGTAGTTTCCGCTTATACTTATCTGCACATATGGAATTGACGAAAACAGTGGCCAAAATTACACCGATTTGAACAAAATAGGTCGCTTAGTCGTATCGGGTGATTTCTTATCAAGATCTTAATCTTATCAGGATCCCTTAGTATCTATGGAAATGGGTACTAAATGTTAGCATCTCATGTCTCTGCACTGAATCAAAACAAAATAATTGTCAACAACTCTTTACTGAAGAAGAGGTGGGTAGTGGTGAGCCGTGAAGCAAAAGGAATGATTACCACCGCTAGCCACTGACATTGACATCAATAGTCGTTTTAGTATAAAACTAAAACAGTGTCATAAAATAGTGCTATGAATATGAGGGTAATATGATTTTAGCTCTCTTATTCCTGCAACGATTACAATATTTTTGGGCGCGAGTTGGTCGAAGGTGAATGGCAAAGGATATTCGGAGTTTGATTAGCCAATCAGAGGTCGATATTTACATAAATGTTCTCTGACTGCATGGATGTACTTTAAGGTTCGTGTATTGTTTGTAAGGTGTAAACAGGTAATAGCGACATTCTTGATCTGTGTCCCTACGTCCCAGTTATTTTAATAACCTGCCTTTTCTTGCCTCTTTCTTGAAACAACTCAGGATTGCGTTGTTTGTTTTAAGCCTGTTATGACCAACCTCTTGTAGACTTGTAGGTTGAAATTTATCCAAAGAGTGTTTTCGAAATTGAAGCTCGTGTTCAAAGTCGCATACACATCAGCCATTTCCCCCTGAAAAGTGTACTTAAAAAAGAAAACTTTCTGTAGAAGTATTTCTTTCCAATGCATTACAATTATGTTGGAAAGTGTATTGTTAAAGTTATCTAATTATCAATCGTTGTCAAGTTTTTCCATGACGTTTTTCCTTTCAGGAAAATTTGAAACTCCAGTTTTTTGGAAGAGGGAAATTTACGAGCTGAGAAATTTTACGTGTTTTTCTTATGGGCAAGAGGAATACGCGCAAATGAGTATCGAAACGGAAAATGTATTAAAATTTAAAAGTACCCGTTGTTTCCAAGGGAATGTCTGAATACAGAACTATACGGCAATGATAAATAAATAACTGCTATGGTGGCCGTGACCAAAGCTGTTCTCTAGTAAGGGTGTCTGACAAGATGTTCGTAACAAAGCACAGTAAAAATATCTAATAGGGAAGTTTTCCCTCTTTTTTTATTGCAGCTTGAAACAAGTCAAGACTGTATTTACGATTATCTGGAAATTTATGACGGTGAATCAGACACCGCCAACAGACTGGGCAAGCTGTGTGGAAGCGAGACACCTAGTACCATTGAGTCCTCCGGTCCTCAGCTCTTTTTGAGATTTCATTCAGATTCCTCAGGGGAATTCAAAGGTTTTAAATTACGCTATGTAAAAAAGGCAGGTACGGTTACGGGTCATGGTATCAACCCACTACTCTTTCACCTCTATCAATCAATCTTTCAGTCAGTAAATCAGTCAGGTTATCTTTGCGGCTCCAGGCAGAGGCCCATATGAAATGAGCTGGACTGATATAAGTAAAAATAAATTATATTAAAATTGCATAAATTATGTCAGTAAGATATTTCTAGATCTCAGTGCCTTACCCTGAAGCTAATTTTCTTCATGAAACCTTTCCTCTTCTGGAGTTCATTCCCCTTTCAGTTGCATTGAGCCTCCAGAAGTCTTGTCACTACCCGACCAAGATGGGGTTCCAAGCCATGGCTTAGGATCACGTTTCGGCCTTTCGTCGGGCTTCCCTGACTATTCGAGCGTTAGCCTTTCTTCAGAGCGATTGACGAAGGGCTAGTGCTCAAAACGTCAGCTTTTCTGAAACTCCTTACGGTGGCCAATTTGCGTTATCAACTCAGTTGTTAACAACAAATTACTCTGTTGTACTCTCCCACCGACGCAGCACCAGTTTCTTGAGAAACTTACTTCCTTTATTCATTTCCCTGACTATGTCTATTGATTTCCCTGAGTGGTGAGAGGCACTGTGTGATTAAAGTGCTTTGCCAAAGATCACAACGCATTGACTGGCCGCGCATTGACCACATGATGAACGCATCCGCCGCTTTTAAGAGTACAATGCATTTCGGAAGAGGTCTATACTTTTCCTAATGATGGTTTTGTGGTGTCGACAAAGCCATGAAGAAGACGAAGTCAGATTTTAAACGGTAAACCAAAATTATTTACGCTTTTTTTGGAGATGCGTTGACCATGCGGTTCATATAGCCCCCTGAATGCAATGTTTGTTTTCTCACTAAAATTGGAACATTCCCTTTTGGTTGAAATAAGAGAGGCTCAGTAATTAACGCAAGTCATAAACATTTTTTTAAAACTTGTTTTTGTTTTTATCTTCAAGATTGTAGTCGGACGTTCTCTGGAGAGAATGGCTTGCTCAGATCCCCGAACCATCCCGATGATCATCCAGCATTGTTGAATTGTTCCTACCTCATCTGTGTCCCGAAGGAAAAACTTGTGTCATTGCGTTTTACGCACTTTGACTTGGAACCTGATGCAGGTAGGCGTCAACGATTTCATGTCAATGAGTTTGTTGAAAAAGCAGAAGTTCAGAATGTTTTTCACCTTCGTGGCAACCGCAATCTGCATGGCACATAGCATTCAAACTGCTCATTGCTTTCGATTTCATTTGTGCACTGCGCGATATGCACAGAGAACGAACTCGAATGTGTGTGTTATAGACAAAACTCGCACATAGGTGCCTGTTTTCAAAAATGTTAAAATTTTTTCTGAGTACAGGACGGTTTCTGCTCCTTGTTAATTTAGCAATTTTCATCGACACAGGTTGTGCTTTTGACTATATTGAAGTTTATGACGGTCCAGGGACATACTCTCCGAAGCTTGGAAAGTATTGTGGTAATGATATACCAGACCAAATCCGTTCTTCTACCAATGAACTCCTTGTGATATTTGTCACGGATAACTCCCTTCAGTATTCCGGCTTTGCTGCTGCATATACTGCCGAATTTAGAGGTGAGTGTATTATTGCGAAAAGAACATACAACTCAGTAATTGACGATTTACAGTCGATTAAAAACTTTTTCAGCCCGCAGAAAGATAGCTACGCTTTAGAATACCCTGTCACGACTCAACCAGTTTTAGACCCCTCCCCTACTAAAAATTCATGAGAAACAAGCTAGTGAGATTTCAAACAAGCTATTCAATCGACACCGATAGATCCTTTTTTTTCTGTTCAATCGATTTTTAAGTCTTCTCTCTGCTGTGGGAATCAGCTGTGTTTTAGGAAGACGAGAAATGTAAAGCTGAAACTTTGCAGATACTCCATGGGTTTCAAACCATTCCAGGTTTAACATACTCCAGGAAAATTAATGAGAAAGTCTCAGGTCTACGTGCAAAGCCAAGGAGCAGTGTGTACTCTTTAAATTTACAGGCCCTAACATCAGTACGAATATTCTCCATACTGTTCTCTATACATTTTCTAACGTGTTGACAAGGAGAATTTGTTTAACAACTAAGAGCTTCTTTGGTTGTACTTGATCATCATTGATATCGCGAGGAGAATTAAGATGCCAATGACATTAAGGGGTTGAAGGAGTAAATTTGAAATTTATAAACGAGGGTCTTTTTGATGACCTGTGTCCTTTTTTTTTATTGAAAGTTTGATATGTTTCAGCATTTTTAAATGCTAAATGTGCATTTTGTATGAATTTTTTCCAAGCAGCTGTCGCTAATCCTTGTCTTGTAAACAATGGAGGGTGCTCTGATGAATGTTCTCAGACGTCCGATGGACGGGTTTGCTCATGTAAACCAGGTTTCACACTGGATAGGGACGGGGTCACGTGCAGAGGTACAGATGTATAAGACTTAAGCAACGTATACTCCTTTACAATATACTTTCTTTACCTTTTACACCAGATCAGACTCTATTGTGGTAGATGTAAGACTCTATCTGCATATGTCTTCTTGCTAGGCAAGGTACTGCTTGACGGTTCAAAGATGTGAATTACAACAGAAAGATTAAAAAATTGAAAGGAGAGTGTAGTAAAAAAGTAGAGCATGGCACAGAAAGTTTGTAAATACAATCATTTCTGTTTTATGGTCTCATGTAATGAAAGACAGACTGTAATCATGCCATTTTGGCTGAATATTTTGAGAGCTGCAACGGAAAAGGGATCCTAATGAATCATCTTAGACTTTTGGGTGACAAAGTTCTTTCTTTAAAGAAGAAACTTTTAAGAAGAAACTTAATTTAAAGAAACTAGACTGTCCAGTCAACAATGAAATCGTACTTAACTTGTTTCCATCAGTTTATTTCATTTTTGTTTGGTTGTATGACTAAGCTTCGGGTATTTATTCGTATTGAACATTTTTCCCGCTGCTCAACAGACTATGATGATTGCATAATCAACAACGGTGGCTGCGACCATCTTTGCCTAAATACTCCTGGTAGCTTTCACTGCAAATGTAATGATGGTTACTTAATCGATTCAGACAACAAGACTTGTATAAGTAAGTGTGATATATTTTAGTTAAGAACCAGTTACCATTAATCGCGCCGGGAGGAGGGGGGTGAAGGTAGTGAAGAATTTGGAGGGAGGGGATCACATGGTCATAAGGGAGAACCTGGGAGGGTGTCAGTCGTCGCACACAGAGTAAAAAAGGGTGGTAAATAGAAAATGGATCGCCAATTAACCATTAATGAGGGATGGGGGTCATAATAAAAGGTCCTCAATGTGAAGTTAACTCCATTCCTGTGTTCACAAAAGACCAACCTATTATTCCGAACTTCAAAACACGTGTTGTTCCCACGAGCAGGACACATGAACCCCACTACACAAATTATCGCCCTAACACGTAGCTTATGTAAACAGTATAACTGTAAAATAACATAACGAAAACACACCTACGTCACTACGAGGAGCTGTAAACATTTTACGCTCTATGCTGTGGCACAAAAATATCCTGTTGTTTAGATAATTTTTGAATAACAAGTACATTTTTCGCAAAATTTAAAGTGACGAAAAATACTCAGAAAAAAATGGTTGAATGACTCAATCATCTGCAAACCTTGAGGACTGTTTTGGCAGCAGTGATATGTAGAGAGGATCAATGTATCTGGTATAAAACATATTAAAGTGATTTCCTTATTTGACCAAATATCTGTGGTGAGATGGCAAAACTATCGATGGGTTTATTTTCTGTGAAGTGTGAAATGAATTCTATTTTGTCCCTTTAGATGAGAACGAATGCGCCACAGGAAATAACAACTGCGAACAATTGTGCCGCGACACTGAACAGGGTTATTATTGCGAATGTCACAAGGGCTACAAAGTAGGACTCGACGGATTCACATGTCAAGGTAAAACATTTAAAAGCAGCTCTAAATCCAGCCTTGCGATGCCAGGTTGCCGAGTGTTTGAGGGAAATCTCGGGATGAAAAGTTAGCGGCCACTAAATCCTCAGTGGCCCCACTTTCCCCTTTCCTTTTCAACTTTTCCCTCCGACAAAATATGTCCATTTCCTAAACTGTGGTAATTCTCTTCACAATTATAAAAACTTTAAGACTATGTGCGTTTGACGTTTAATTAAAGTAACATTTTTATCAACATAATGATTCATTGAAAATGTTATTAGAATATTTTGTTGCCATACATCTTACATTTAAACTTCTTGTCGTTCTTTTTGTTTCTCAACAATTCATATTTTGCTTCTTTGTCAAACCTTTGTGTATTCTGTTCAGATTTAGCCTTTTTAATGGTTCTGTTGTCTTTCAGATTTGGACGAGTGCAAGTTACCAAAGAGTTTTCATCACTGCCAACACACGTGCGTAAATACACCAGGAAGCTACTACTGCAAGTGTAACAAAGGATTCATACTCAGTGCTAATGGAAGAATTTGCAGGGGTAAGGGAACATTGCTTATTTATCTCCTGGGGTAGGGTGGGAAAAGATTTTGGGGTATAAAAGATTATAAAGTGCAAAAGATTTTAGGGGAGATCTCATGGGGGTTTACTGGGGAAATGGAGGGAAATCAGTCGTCGCCGAAAGAATGTCAAGGGGAAACTATAGAAAATTGACCGCCAATTAACTGCCAGCGAGGGAGGGGTCAGAAGAGTATTACAGAGCACTGAGGGTGGGGAGATCAGTAAATTTCATGGTGACACAACTGCAAGCCCCCTCCCCTCCCCTCCCCGGCGATAATTAAAGACCGGCCCGAAAGGTTCGACAGATTACGGACGTTAACGTATTAACAAGATTACCTTCGGATTTCAAATCGCTCAAAGTACGACTCGAAGTTGGAAATTCTGAAGCTAAATTCGTCCTTGGGAACTTATTTCAATTTCTATGAATATCCAGCTTTTTCTTCTGTGTGGAGGGTCATCGAATGAATGAATTTCGTTTTCAGATGAAGACGAATGCTTGATGGGAGGAACAAAGTGTGAGCAACAGTGTGTTAATACCCCGGGTAGTTTCCATTGTGATTGTTACACTGGTTACCATCGTGACCACCGACTTCCTCACAAGTGCGTGGACACTGATGAGTGTTCAGAGGGCCGGCCAGACTGTCACAAGTGCATGAATTCTGAAGGAAGGTAACGAGCCGAAGAATTGTAAGATATTGTTATCGTTCCTTCAGACCTCTGCAGGTCCTCATACTTCATTCAAAGAAGGCTTAAACCAAGACAAAACGGAAGAGCTCATTAAAATGTACAGAGGCAATTTTTACCGTCCGTCCTTAGACTGGTTGCAACATTTGTTGTGAAAGCTGGCCTTAGTTTAATCGAAGTCGTCATTTTATATATTTCTGGATGTAATTCACTACTAGATTTATTGACCTGTTGTTGGTAGAGTGGTGAGAGCACTCGCCCTCCATTGCTTTTGCTGGAGCTTAATATACACTCCCAGACCTTGTATCACATGTTGCTGAGTTTTGTGAACGGCTCCTGCCCTCGTTGGCCTTGGCTAGTTAAGGGAGAGGGTGGGATGGGTGGAGGGTGGATGGTTTTGAATCGACGAATCTTTGCTTATTTGCTAGTTTAAAACTAGCATTCAGCTCTGTGATATGCCTCAAGCATACTTTTATTCAGTTTTCAATAAACGCCTTTTTCAATCTTTTAAAGTAATTGTGCCATTTATTTATTTATTTTTTTATTCGATCATTACTAGTTTCCGTTGCGAGTGTGATGAAGGTTACATTACCGCTGACAATGAAACTCGTTGCGCGGATATCGATGAATGTGCGGTGAACAATGGCGGCTGCTCTCAGAACTGCGTCAACATGGATGGATCTTACATGTGTGAATGCAGCGAAGGATATAATGCCACCGACCCCGAGTAAGTATATGAACTTTATTTTCCTTTTGCACCTCATTGGGCATTGTTTGATCTGCAATAATATGAGGTGCTCGGCTGCTTTTATCATCTCGACTATGAAACACGCAGATATGATAAATCGGTGTAGCGACATGCTGAGTCTAAGACCCCATTCACACTAATGCGTTTTCGTCTGAAAACGGATTCTATTCGATGCGTTTTGGCCTTCCGTCCTCACTAATATTAAATGCTTGGAAACGGATGCGCTTTTAAATGAAAACGAATCGATTCGAAAACACTCTCAAAAGTGGAGAAAGTTGAAAATGCAGGCATAACGGTTTTGTGTGAGCGGTCGAAAACGGAGCCTTTCGAAAACAATGACGCTGGATTACGTCATTGCGTCGTGCAATCTCTTTTCAAGCTTCCCGTCTCAAATTCAAAACAAATATGGCGGACGAGCAAATGGATATGCTTTTGTATGTTGTTGACTTGTTTTATCGCTTGTTTGGAGCTTAATATCGCGTTATTTACCCTTTCGTTGATAACCCTTCGAAGAAGAATATCCATTCTGAGAACACTGGTTCTTTCTAATGATCGCCACGCAAGACTCGGACAAGTAGGCCATATCAAAGGCCGAGAATATTTTGATTTCGACCAGGACGAACAAGCCCGTGGTGGGCAAATTTTTTCACAGAGGGCGTGCGCAGTCTGACGAGTAGGTCACAGAAGTGACGTATACATTTTCGAGTGTTTTAGTGAGTGGACAGTCATAAACGCTATGAAAACTCTAGTAGTCAGCCCCAGGTGAATTTAAAAAATTCAACTGCCGTTTAGGTCACTTAACTGTGAAGACATCGATGAGTGCGCCAGAAACAATGGCAAAGGAGAATGTGACCACGCATGCGCTAATTCTGTGGGATCATTCCGCTGTTCTTGTGCTGCGGGCTTCCACCTAGATGCTGATGGACTGACCTGTCATGATATAAATGAATGTCAAGCTAACAACGGAAACTGCTCGCAGAAGTGCATTAATACTCAAGGAGACCACTCATGTTCCTGTTTTGAGGGTTTTGTGAACTCAGGTTCAAATGGAACTGATGTTATCTGCATTGACATTGGTGCGTATCTTATTTTTTTCCTTTGCTTATTGCTCTTTCTACCGGGTTATTTTATTGTTGCACAAAATGCAAACTGTCTCTTTTGGGTGAGGGGCTTTTTTTGTCTCTAACCTTTTTGAGAAAGATGTTTATTCGTCTTGTCACGAGCGTGGGACAAAGAAAAGAGTCCCCAGAGGAATCGAACCTCAGACTTTCGGATTCCGCGCTCTGATGCTCTACCACTGAGCCACAGAGACTCCGCGGTGAGCGAGGTCTATTACGAAGTTCATATGATACGCGTCCTAACCTTGTTGTTGTTCGGCTTGTCTTCTATTGTCCTATATTTTTTTGTTTGTTTTTATTTTGTTTTGTTTTTTTCGTCGCGAGCGTCGAGGAATTGTATCAAATTTTGACTGCTCAAAGTGAAACATGGTTTCCAACTCTCTCTCTCCTTTTTCTCTGGTCCTTACTTTCTCTCTATGCTTTCCATAGACGAGTGTTTTGATGAGATACACCAGTGTGACAGTCTCGCGAAATGCCACAACACTCCCGGTAACTACTCATGCCAGTGCCCTGACGGTTACTCCTCGCAGTGGAAGGACTGTATCGGTGAGGCCGGTGTTAAGACATAAGGAAATTTATGTCGTCATTGTTTTCATTTCAAAGCGACAGTATAAGATAAAAAAAAGGTAATCAATCAATCCGTTCAGGTTTCAGGTCTCAGCAATTTTCTACTATTAGTTATCGGCGCGATTTTTTTTAGTTTAGAACTGTAACGCTATGATTGTGCCCTTCCGAAGTACGTGATAACTTTACAAGCCGCAATTTTTTCGCCTTTCGTTAATTCGGAAAAAAGGGATTGGTTTATTTTGGAAACTACGTCAAAAACTTTCAAAAAGTTAAATTAAAGAGATCATTTGCCTTTCGGTCTAGAGACAGAATCCTTGTTATTTTGCAGTTCGAATTTTTATGATGTCTCGTAAAAACTTTGATTATTGATGTAAAGTAATTCACGAAATCGGGTATCTATATGAACATCGGTTAGCATTAAAAGGCCATTCTCAAAAAAGCCTATTTAAAGATGACTAAGGTATCCATTATTTTATTATCCTGTTTATGTTTTAGATATTGATGAATGCACTAAGCCCGAGATAAATCAGTGCGAGCAAGTTTGCAACAATTCTCCTGGAAGGTTATTATGTTTCTATTACGTTTTTTATTAGCTCTTCACCCCATCTTCCCACTGCCAAAGGAAAGTAATTTTATATCTGCAAATCTTGGCCTAGCAAATGATTCCAAATATTGAAGTTGTAATATACATCGCAATCAATACTCTTTGGCAGGCACAGAGTCTTTATGATAAGCGCAAGAAACTGCGTTGAGATGCGACGTCGAGCATCGGCCGGGTCTCTGTATTGTTTTCCTGGGCAAGACACTTTATCATAACCAAGCCCCCATTCATGCAGGAAATGACTGAACTGTTAGGGAACCCCGACAATATATTTTTGAAGAGGGAGAGGGTGAAGGTTTAGCGGTGATGGGTAAGGATTCTCTCCATGATAAGTAGTAATACCCCTAGTTGGTTCACGCTGCAGGAAGCCTGTGTTAGTCATTTGAATTTGAATGAATAATTGATAAGCTAGATCAACATTGGTTTTATGGTGATTATTATTTATGTTTATTGTTTGTTTTTCTGTTTATTCCTTGTTTTTTTTTGTTTTTGTTTTTTTTTTAATTATTGTTCAAATGATTTATGCTATTCTAAGGATGTGATATTTATTGCAAATTTCTCTCATATGTAGCTTCCACTGTGAATGTAGACAAGGTTTTGACCTCCAAAACGACAGCAAAACCTGCAGCGGTATGTATTGCTAACAGTTGAGGTTTATTTATTGGAAACGAGAAACTGGCAAGGGCCCATGGCCACCTGAGGTTTTCAATGATTACAGTACAGTAAATGTGTGGCATTAACTGGGAGATTCACTGAAAATTAGAAGTATTTAGCTTTCGGTCAGAGGGAGGGAACAATAGGTTATAAAAGCCTTTTTACTTTTACTGATCTCAGCATGTTGAATAGATCGGTAGTAATCAGGCCCAAGCAATAGCAGGTGCAGGTTATTTCTTACTCTTTGACTTTCCTATCTTCAGATATTGACGAATGTAAACTGGGCAAATGCGAAAAAGGTTGTCTTAACACCGTTGGAAGTTACCAATGTTTGTGCCCAGCTGGTTATCAGTTGGCAGCAGACGGTCACCATTGTGAAGGTAAAATACTTCAATATCTAGAATTAAGTTATATTAATGAGGATTTAATGAATCAATAATTTTTTTGCAGTTGAAACTAACAATGTGTCCATAGGGGCGTAACTTTGAAAAATAGGATATGGAAGTTGTCCTTCTTAATTAAGATTGACAACTGGGCGTGTATGAATGGGTTCTGATATTTGACTGGCATTTAGCCTTGAAAAGTAAGATTTTTGACCCGCACACCATTTAAGATCAAGTTCCAAAGTTAAATGCAAAAATGGTGTTGATGATTTTCCATAATCGTCCTAGCTGTTTTTAGATAGATAGATAGATAGACGTTTATTAATAATACCTTAATAGCAGCTGGAAGCTGAATTACAAAGGTGTACAAATTATATAATAGAACTATACAATAAAATCAAACCTAAAAGGGAACATATGGGCCCATATACAATTGTAATAGATGTCAATTAAAATGTCTTGCGCTTGCTGGAATGAAAGTATCTCTGAACCGATTTGTTTTAAGGGAAACTCTAAATGGTCTGCGTCGTCGTAACTCCCTAAGTTGATCTCGGTTGTCGAAAGGCAGTAAGTGGTACAAACAATCCAAGGGATTGGAGACGATGTTGTTAAAGAATTTTAAGCAAAGGTCTTCCCTCCGATCCCTTAGGGTTTTCAGCTCTGCCATCTGAAGCACTTCTCTATAATGATTATCATAACCGTATATAATTTTCAAGGCTCTCTTTTGGACCCGCTCTAAACTTAAGCTCAAATAATCGGGGAGACTATAATGGTAGACCTGACATCCATAAAGTAAGACGGATTGAATGCAAGCAACATAAAAATTCACTAATTCTGGTGATGGTACCTTAGCTCGCTTTAACTGAGTTAAAAAGTAAAGGCGTTTAGCGGCCTTTTTAATCATCTCAGTAACGTGAGTGTTCCACTTGAGGTTGTCTTGAAAATACACACCCAGTAATTTCACGACACTAACGGCGCTAACCTTAGAGCCATTAATTTCTATGAGATCGTAGGAAGGAGGGGAGCGCACGAAGGAAACTCTTAGCTCATTACATTTTTTCGGATGAAGTTGAAACGAGTTAAGTGTTGACCAGGTAGCTACTTCGTTTATCATAGACTGAGCATTGCTAGGACCACCCTTGCTTATGATTTCATACACTGTCGTGTCATCTACATATTTTATACAATCACTGGCTGATGGTACTTTCAAATCATTTATCATAACCAAGAATAGCCACGGTCCCAATTTTGTTCCCTGCGGTACTCCTGCTCGGACCGATCCCCACTCTGAGAGACAATCATGTGCAAGTTTGACCCTTTGTTTCCTATCTTTAAGAAAGGCTATTATCCAATTAATGATGTAAGGGTTGATGTTGTAGGTCGAGAGTTTCGATAGCAAGAGGCTGTGATCTATCAGATCGAAGGCTTTTCTATAGTCCAACGCAAAGATCCGCACGGTGTTCCCCGTTCCGTCTGTTGCTTGCGCCCAATTGTGGATCAGGTTTATCAATGCATGCGCAGTGGAGGATCCTGGAATACACCCAAATTGATCGGGTTCCAGGCGTTTCAGAAGTGCTGGTTTCACATGTTCATGGACGACGTAGTGCTCGGCAATTTTGGACAACGTTGGTGTCAGTGAAATAGGTCTCAAATCTTTCGCCGCATCCTCAACTATCTTTGTTTTGGGAAGAGGGGTGATGTTTGCACATTTCCAAAAGTCCGGTAAAGTCCCTTGACTAATCGAGGAATTGATGATACAACGAAGAGGTTGAGCGAGCTCAGGAGCGAATTCACGCAAGACCCAGTTTGGGATATTATCTGGGCCCCCGGCTTTGGAGGAGCTGACCGTACTAAGGCATTTGAAGGTAGCTTCCAGTGAAATAATGGGAGTTTTAAAACCCTCAGTGCTCACAGTTTCGATATTATCTAAAAGTGGGTCAAACGAAGCTTGAGGTTCTAGCAGAGCTGTGTTGATTTCATTAGCCAAGATCTTAAGGTTGATTGAGGTAGCTGGTTTACTTGCTAGGAGCTGATTTGCGATACTTGTAGATGTTTTGTTCATTCCACATAACCGCCTACATTCGGACCACCACATTTTAGGATTGTTTTCGGTCAAAACGCTGACTTTAGTGTTGTAATAAGAGCGTTTGCAGAGCTTCCGTTCCCTGTTTACTTTGTTCCGGTAGTAGTGGAACAATGGTTTGTTGTCTTGGTAATATGCTCTTTGACGGTGTGCTATAAGTGCCTTGAGTTTGGGTGAAATCCATGGTGCGTCGTTTCGGTGGAACTTAACTCGCTTTTTGGGAAGGATAGAATCTAACCCTATGTGAATGAGGTCACTGAAGTGAGCATACTGTTCTTGGACGCTATCTATAGTGTCGATTAATGACCAGTCGACCCCCGTCATATAACGACCAAAAGCCTGTTTGGACTCAGCGTTAACAGCACGTGTAGTAACCGTTCTGTTTGCAGGAATATTGGCCTTCGATCTAATTTTTGGAAACAAACCAACAGTACAGTGATCGGATAGTCCGAAGGGCGGGAATGGAGAAGGTTTCTCGTAGTGTTCTGTAAGATTAGTTAGCACTTTGTCGAGTGTACGATCCCCTCTTGTTGGAAAATGGACGACTTGCGTGAGGCGGAACTGCTTAATAACTGGTGAAACATTCGCCCTGTTCCAGTCGCCAGCGAGAATTATACCTGCGCCAGGGATATCACTCTCTATCCTAGAGAGAGAATCCATCATGTAATCAAGGAGGGGCTCATCTTTGGCAGGCGGTGGAGGATGGTATACTGTACCAATGATAAGGCAGCTATAACCCCGGGGCAATCGGTTGGGCGTGATTTTGGCCCACAAAACCTCAGGGCCCTCGGGGTCAGGAAACTTATAGTCCCGTAGAATTGAGAATTTGATGGAATCTTTTACATATAGAGCCACACCCCCATGTAGCTTGTGGGTCCTATCTTTGCGTATGATGTTGTAGCCACTAATGTCAACTACGCTGTCGTCAATAGAATCTTTCAGCCATGTCTCCGTTATACAACAAAGATCAAACTCGTGGGTGTTCAAAAAAATACGAAGTTCGTCTATTTTTGGTGCCAAACTCATTACATTAGACACAGCTATTGACGGTACGAACTGCAAGGTGTTTTTCTTTGCGTCGATGTTTCTCTTAGGCTTGATAATAGCCAGATTATTGAAATTGACGGCTCTTTCTTCTGTGTAACGGCTCGAGGAAACACGCGTAGTTACTCTCACGGGGATTGTTGAAGGTCTCGGTAAAGCGTGATTATTGAACCGTAAAGATTCATTCAAGATGGAAGAGTTATAGCAATTAACAGTTCTTGGTCTTATGTAACTACTGGAGATGGCGCGTGTGGTTGTTCTCACGGGAATTACTGAAAGCCCCGGTAAGGTGTGATTGTTCGACTGTGAATAATTATTCAAGGTTGAAAATTCATTCGTTTCTGAAGAATATTTGCTTCGGCCTGTATTTAATTTTGTTTTAGTAAGTCTTCCGGACCGTTTCCCTCGGTACTTAAAAATTCCATCCGCTCGAATGTTCTTAAATAAAACTGACCGTCTCTCCTGAAGGCTGTAATTTTTCCGGAGCGACACCAGTTCGCGCCGAGAGTACTGTAGGGTCGTTGTTTGGCGAATTGGAGAACCAAGCTGCCGAATTAAATCTCGAGTGGCTCTCTGCCGGCTACCAATGGCGATAATAGATTGAGCAGGACCGGGGTTGGTCGAAATATCAACGTATACCGTGATGTCCAATGGAGGGTCGTGGCCAGGGATGACTAAGGAGACAAACCCGTGTTTAGTGTGCTTCTGCATTGGAACTCTTGATCGATGAAACCCATCTTTGACGATACAGGTGCATTTCTTCTTGAGTTGAACAGCAGTGTGCAGGGGTTCCCTCCTTGATTTAAAAGTATCCTCGAAGGATAATAAATGGTTTAGAAATGCAGCGCTTAAACAGGATAGAATAGTGATAGAAACTAGAGCTACTCTAAACGTGGCCGCCATGATTGGCGCCTAATTAATTATCTTTTCAACTATCTCTCTTTATTACAGATATCGACGAGTGTTTGGAAGATAACGGTGGTTGCGATCAAAGATGTGTAAATGAAAATGGAAGGTATTGTTTCTTCAGAAACTCTGGAGTTATTCGTTTGAGTACAGAGGAGCTCTTGCTTGGAACTCGTAGGGAGACATCAGGAAGAGACGTTTGGAAAAGTGTTAACATTTCTTTGTTGTTGCGTCAGTTTGTACTTGTTGATGTCCCCCTAGCTTGTATCAGGTTTTTCAGTGCCTCTGTCAAGGCTGAGTGAATTTGTGAGTAACATGAACGAGGTCCCTTTAATTACTTGGCTGTTCGATGTCAATGTCTCTGAATGTTAAAAGAATAAGTATTATTGTCATTACAATCAGTGTAATAATCAACATCATCTTCATTATCGTTATTGTTATTTTTCTATTATTGTTATCATCATTATTATTTCATGTTGTCATAGTCACTTTAGACTTCAATCGCTTAAGAGATCTCAATATTTATAACGCCCAATTCTCAGCGTAATATCTCCCAAGGGTAACCTTGCATGTTTCGAGGAAATTTTTTGGTGTCCCTTAAGATTATTGTTGCTAACCATGCAAGATTTAAAGAAAATGACGTTAAAAACTCTAAGGTATCTCTGACCCTCCCAATATATGTTTTGTCTTCTCACAGTTATTCATGTGCTTGCCATCATGGTTTCAAACTTCTGAGAGATGGATCAACATGTAGAGGTACATATCGTTAAAAAGCGGACTTGTGATAAGTTTGGCTTTGCTACAGCTGTTGTGATAAGCGAATGATTCGCCCTATTAAGGGTGGCAGATTTATGTTCTCAACTCATTTGAAAATACTAAATTACCGAATATGAGGCTTGGAACCGAAACCATACTTACATATATGTTTATTTTCCATCCTGACTGAACTCCCATTAAAACTTCATGTTTACATTACTAAAACCTTAACTTCCCGAATTTTTTTACGTTGATAACAAAGGGGAAAAATCACACTTACACTTGCTCTTATTAATTGTTAAGAAAACAACAAAACAGTATAAACAATAGACTGTTCTATTAAATGTATCACACTCACCTTTCGCTAAACAAAAGTTCAGTTGCATACATGTGAGAAGTTTGCTTGTATCTTACTCGAAAGTAACGAAAGAATCGGCATCTGTTCGTGGGCAAGCGCGTAAGGTATTTCTTACTTACGTAAGATATTTCGGAGGGGCTGTTTATGTATGTGATTGGAACTGAATTTTAGAAGGAAATAAGCCAATGACTTAACTGGTCTTTTTCTTTTGAATCAGATATCGACGAATGTCTGCTGAACACTGCGTGTTGCAACCAGGGTTGTTTCAACACAGAAGGCAGCTATAACTGCTCTTGTTACCAAGGATACACGTCCAGCAGTAACTGCACCTGTGTAGGTTAGTAAAATGAAAGTGATATGACTCAACCTTAGAATTTTGAGTTGTTTTGGGTTTGTGTGGTCAAAAGTATTTTTGAGCAATGATGAACGTGAAAGCCTCTTACAAAATGTAATTTTAATTTTTCTTAGGTGAGACTCTCTTACTTTTCAGACCTTTTTTCAAATGACACTGCCAACAGTACTGCTTAAGTTTTAGCAGTTGAGCAATGTTAAAAAAAAAAATTGTGGAGGAGAGTCAATGTGTTCGTAACCTTTGAGAAAGTTACTTTTAGAGTTAATGATTGTTTCTCACTGCTTTCTGTGATGTATCCTTCCTCACCTCATTATGTTCGACTAAAAAGTGACTCCGTTCGATATTTTATTTGCTCTCTCTAGATGTAAATGAGTGCCAAACAAATAACGGAGGCTGCGAACAGATTTGTACCAATAACCCGGGAAGCCATAGGTGAGCGAACCATACTAAGAAATATTTACTTGTTCGTGTCAGGCGTTTAAGCTGATATTTGTCAACCAAAGTTGTGTCAGTGCGATTTCTGCAAGAAGATTTGCCTAGCTTAAGTACACTGTTGTGCTCGCCGGAGGGTGATTTCCGGCCCTCGCATATAGAATTAAAATGACAAGATTTATTTGTCCTAAGAAACAATAGGTACGTAAAAAATTAGCCATTTCCTCAGTATGTGCTTTTTTGTTTGTTTGTTTGGTTTTTTTTGTTTTTGTTTTTGTTTTTTTATTTTCGTTTTTTTGCATGATGAATTGTATTTATCATTTCTGGCTTTTTTTTAAAATTAGATGCTCGTGCAACTCAGGTTTTGTAATCGATAGCAGTGACCCGAAGCGCTGTGTGGACATCAACGAGTGTCTTACGGTAAGGATGTGCAGAATATTGACCCAAAGATAAGCAGAACAAAAACAATGAAAACATGGTAAAGAAAGATGGGGGTGTCAACAACTGCGATAAGGCATGAACCTCGTTACCTTTTGGTTTCTTTCTGTTTTTGTTTTTGTTGCTTTTTACCAGCGTTAAGAACTCATTAGGAAACGCCTTACAACCACGCAAATTCTACCAGTTAAATTTTGTGCTCTCTTTGGTCTATTTGACTGGATGAGAATTCTGTCCTCATAAAGTCGAGAAAATGAAGTCAACCTCTGCGATTAGAACTTCATTACTTGGATAAGCCCGTCCCTCAATTCACCCTCTCTTTTATATCACAGGACAATGGTGGATGCCATCACAACTGCACAAACTCCCCTGGTTCATATCAGTGTACTTGTCATCCAACCTTTAAACTACAAATTGACGGGAAAACGTGCGGACGTAAGTAAAACCTCCTTCAAATTCTTTTTAACGTTTTGTGAAGCTTTTGTAATTGACTAAGCTTACTTTCCATTAAATCAAAGGCATAGCGCTCAGTTTTAGGCAGGAAATCAGTTCATTTCAGTTCCGGTCGAAACCAACCCGCACGTTCAGTTCTCCCTCAGCCCTTGTGGAACCAATTGAGATCGTGGGTGTTCTAAAGTGATTTCAACGTCTTGCCATGCTACTTTTACCAAACGATAAAAATGAGACTAAAGTCCGAAACACTAAAAGCACTGAAAGGATTCTTCGGAGAGAGAGAGTAAGAGAGCTGAGGGACTTTATTGTTCTCCAGTAGATGCCTCCCCTTACAACTAATCCTAAAAAAACCGATAAAAGAGGTCTCATGATTTGTCATGGTAATTTATTTAAACAGATTGCCCCACCTGCAGTGATTTTGAAGCTCTGTTACAGACTGTTGAACAGCTAAAGAACAAGGTGTGCTATTTATTTAGCTCTTGGATTTGCTTGAAATTCATCTCAGATAATTACATTTGACACATGCAAGAAATAAAGAAACCGATCACTTTCTGGAAATAGGGATGTATTTATTTACCCTCTAGCACAAGATTTTCTGCTTTAAGAATTTACCAATCATAACCTGGAAGTGGTTTATTGCTAACTCATTGTAGGCTAATTAATCTGTTCACCTAATGATTAATTTATTTATTGCCTTAAGCTTGCTTCGATTGAAGTCTGGAAGCAAAGTGTTGACGGTCAAGGATGTGTCTTTGAACTTGAAATTAAACCTGATGGAACCTCGTGGAAAAAGAGTCAGTGTGAGATTTGTCGCTGCGAGGTATGTCTTTCTAGCTTTCCTTTTTTGTTTGCAAATGTTTTCCCCCATTTCTTTCCTTTCTTTTATCCAGCTTTCAATTGGTAACCAGGTTATTTCCTTGACACTGATTCTGATCCAATCGGATATTACTTCAAATGTCTTAATGTTAACTTAGTTTTACTGTGATGTGGTTTCACCCAGTACGCCCTTAAGTCAGCATATACTTTCTCCCTAGTGTTCTTTACACATTTCCTTTGGCTCTTACAAGGAGAATTTAGTTAAAAATCAACAGCCTTTCAAGTCCGCGGTCATTTCCTTAAATCCGATAAACCTATTGTCTGATTGCTAGTCACTATCACGGGTTAAAAGTTAATGAGCATGTCAAATGGTGACCGCAGCATTCCTGGCCATCTGTCAGAGAAACTTATGCACCCATAGGCATGTAGCTTGTTTATAATCTTTCCCGATTGAGGGTTTATAAAGGTGTTAAAGATGCTCCCAAATCCCCTGTTTCCACCAATTAATGAACAGGCATGACCCAGTTTGAATCTGAAAGCCTAATTAATTGTATTGTAGCTAGTTTAGAACAACAAAATTACCAGTTTTGTGCCTCCTGACGAAGAAGCTTCCTATCTTAGTGGAGTGACTATACTTTCAGACGATCTGTTTTACAGAGAGCTGGATAGACTTCGGCCAGATGAGCCACTTCGGCAGATTTAACTCTTAACGATTCGATCACTCACACTATTGATGACTTATACTCTATTAGAATAGACGACTGACTACTAATTCTATTCGGTCATCTGATTTATTTGTTTCCCAATGAACTCGGTTTACCGAGCCAGACTGGCTGTTCAAATTAATTCAATCTTTTTTCTTTTTTTTTTATTGTTGTTGTTGTTCATTTATGTTTGAAATTGATCGTTTTACCGGAAGATTTATCAATAAGCGCTTTCGAATGGATACTCGATATAAGTTCAATGATATATGTTAGTTTCTTTTGGCTTTGAGTAAAGTAAATCCCATGTAAATAAGAATTATATGCCTCGGTGAAAATATGTCGTTCTTTTCTTTAGAAAAATCAGACCCGCTGTGAAAGGATTTCAGGCTGCTTAGGTAGGGAATGTGAATTGATGTTCTTTTCATTAGTGCTTGATTTTGTTTGTTGGTTTCCTCGCTGATTCTTGCCTCGTTCTTATTACACCCTGTTTAAAATCACGTGTGATTCATAAAATCTGATTGGCTATCTTTGTTGCGATTTATTTGTTCTAAATCTCGTTTCTTTCCTAGCCAACGAGAAAGCTTTACTAAAATACAACAACCAAGCAGATTTTAAGGCTTGTAACCAATTTAATCGAAGGAAAATGAAAGACAACTTTTGCAACTTTTTACAAACCAATTCCATACTGGGTGAAGAAAATATTTGTGCAGACTAAAAAAATCGTGTACTGAATTTTGCGATTTCAAAATACATGTAACAAAGTGAATTACGCGTTTGATTTCAGACCAAATTGCACTCTTGGTTGAGTCCTGGTTGTGATGATGATGCTTTGTTCCGGGATTTAGGTCATTGCCGCTAAATCCGTTATCGTCCTTTACAATTTGAAAGTTTGTAATAATTCATGTCCTATTCACCCTTAAAAACATTTAACCTTACCAGGAATATAAATTGTATGAACTATCTAAAATCCGGGCGATTTTTCTCTAACTTGTTAAGAAACGACGGCACAACCCCTCACTACAGAGGAAATGATCACAATTACTCATGATGATAATGATGATGACGATGGAGACGAACCTGTTTCTTCCACATCAAGTAAGAAACAAAAATAATTTACGACTATTAGAACTTCTTTTCTCAAATGTCCGCGTAAACTGGCCTTAGAATTTTTATCTTTAAAAGCATATGAAGAGAACACAAAACTATCGCAAGAAGAAGACACTTAGGTAACTTTCCAGGGCTAAAACTTTTCTCGGATATTTGGAGCCAGTGTGACCGGGTGGTCAGGTGCTGCGCTTTTAATCAAGCTATCCGCTCTGCCACTCGCTGGATTTGTAGGATGCTTTTTATCATAAAACCAAAGCCAGCACAGAATGCACTATTTTTTAACTCTGCTTAAGTACATACAAGTATTGAGATAACACAAATAACTGCGTAGCGTTTAAAGCTAAGAATGCTGCCCGCAATCGTCACTTCATTCCTTTTTTTTTCCTACTAAATTTCAAGATGTTACTTTATCCTTTATCGAATATCTTTAAAAGTTAAGTCGTTAACGACTCTGGTATCTTTCCCAGAGTATCAGTCATTTATACCTTGGCTTTAAAACGTTGTTTTCATAAGTGAAGATAGTTTGGGATTTTCCCAAAAATGGAATTTAAAATATTCAATCACGAGCTATTCCTCAACAGACTGTTACCTTTTAACTCACAATCACTTGTTCTTGAGTCAATTATAATGTTGGACTCACTATTGTTAACGCATTTTTAAATAGTAATTTCAGAACGTAATGACTATTTTTTTCGGGAAAAGCTTCTCTTAAAAGCAAATCTACCTCTAAGAATTCTGCAGCACGACAAACACTGGACGCCATGAGCAACTGTTTATGAATCATCCAATACTTTCAAACTAAATATTTACTTTTTTATTTATTTTCGTCAGGTGGTGATTTGCCAACATCAACGGCCGCTTCAAAGACACTTTCAACAGAAAGAGAACTTTCTGAGAGTGAGCTATTTACTATCAACAAGAAGAAACGATTGCAGTGAGAAAGAATCGTCTAATAGCGAATCAAACGTGTAATCTTATAAGGGTTAAGGTAGAACATATCTGTCATGGAATTTTTAACTATAAAATTGCGGCTTGTTAGTAGGAACGGTAGAGTCAAACGTATTATTAGTGAAAACGCTAAAGAAGAAAACTTTTTTTCGCACAAATTTGTCCAAACCCAATTTTTTTAATAAAGGGAGTAAGTTTCGAAACAAACTTTGGTGTTGCGTCGGTGGGAGAGTATAACAGGGTAATTTAGTGTTATCAACTGAGTCAAAGACGTAAATTGGCTACCATAGAGAGTTTAAAGACTGACATTTCGAGCGTTAGCCCTTCGTCTATTGCTCTGACGAAGGGCTAACGCTCGAAACGTCAGCTTTTAAACTCTTTACGGAGGCCAATGTACGTTTTCAACTCAGTTGATAATACTAAATTACCCAATTTTTTAAAACCGTACGTTATCAAAATGAAACCCCACCCCCACCTCGCAGGCAAACAAATGCTCTTCTATATTCTATCTTATTTACCTATTCTTTTCTATTCTTGTCTGGTCGTTTCTGGGCAACTGGGTTTTATACAAGTCTAATCCATTATGTTTTTTTCACTTTTCTATTCTAGGCCTTTAACTATTCTATGCTCGAGCTCCATTTTGTTTTTATTCTATTCTTTTACCTTCTCCTCTCATCTCATCTCTTCAATTTAATTTTTTTCTCCTGTCTTCTCTTCTGATTAAATATCTTCTCCTATATTCTCATTTTTTCTTTTATTTTCTACTCTATATTCTTTTCCTTCTTTGATTTTTACTCTATCTTATCCAAAGAGCGTTATTAAAGTACAAAATATATTTTCCTTTCTATTGACATGTTAACAATATTTTTACATGTTGTCTTTTTCTATGTTTCTGTTCGTGTCGTCGATCACTTGTCATTAGTTTAATTGATTGCACATAAAATTTTAAAATCTGCTGCGTTTTTCACACGGTATTTAAGTCTTAGCTTTCGGAGTCTTTTTGTCAGTCTGGAAACCTCCGCCATATTGAATATCTAATATAACAATTACCACGTATTACCAAATATAACAGAGACCACGCATCTGTTAAGTTTATCTTAGAGCTGTTTTCCTTAAAACAGTTTTATCGTGGCCTATCTTGGCATACATTGGCTGTTAAAAACATACCTCGATTGACCATTTATTTGAAAGGTTAAAAAATCTCGCACAAGGCTGAAATACTCTTTAAGCCATTTAAGCCTTTTTTATTCGTTTTTTTATTTTTAAATGAGAAATGCAAATTCATGATCTTTAAATGATAATCATTTAAATGATAATCAAATACCCTTTTAGCTTTTTGATGCATTTGTCGACTGAGTTGCCCATAGGGAAATAACTCGAGAGATGGGTAGAAGACGAATCTTACAAGAGCATTCGAATACGAATTTTATGATACTTGGCTCGCATGAAGAGTTTTCATTTAACTGCTGGGAAGCTGCTTATTGTTTTGTTTCATTGTGTCGAGTTTTTTCCTTTCCGGGCTCTCACCTCTGCGGATGGACCATAATCCGCAAAGATCAAAAATCGCAAAGTTGTCATGCAACACCATAACATTACGTTACGTAACACTTTCTAGGGGAGTACAAGATCGAACACACTTTCTTAACTGCAGTTACCGCTGGATTTTGATTCCTTTGCAGCCTTTCCTTCTCTTTCGTTATGTGGTGTCTTTTTGTAAACTGTTGGCGCTGTCGGTTGCGTGCCATCCACCACAATCAGATTGTCAAAAGAAATTGCTGTTTTTTCTCACGGTGTGAATGGAACGAAAGTATGTTCATCAATTTACCTTTCATTTTTAATCCTAGTGTGTCGTAATAAATCCGCTTTTTTGAGGATGAATTTCACTTCTATGTGAACACTTGAAATCGAGTCTAGATTAGTTGAACTTTCTTAGGAAGTTAGTCTGAAAATCTCTTTTCCTTAAACAATAACGCCTTGTTAAATATGGTGAGTTATTAGTTACGCGTCCCCTTAAACATTCGTAAAAAGATTCGAAATATTTTAAACCACTTAAAACCTCTGATATTTCCCTTCCTAATGGAAAGCAAAAATAATGTACGATTATCGTCTTCAAATTGCAAATACGTCAGCTGTCAATCAAACATAACCTTAATGTTCCGCCAATTTTTGTTCTCTTGTAGATCAATCAGACCACGTAGTCTCACCAACATCCTTTTACAACAAGTAAATAAGCTTATCACCTCTTTAAATACGGACGGTTTAAGAGTGTTTAAACTGGTTTTCAGTGGTTTCCGGTAAATCTCCAAGAAGTTTAAGGATAAAATTCGAGGACAGTTTAAAACTCAAAATGTCTGATCCCAGGAGTTCAAAGGAAGACAATTTCTTCATCTCTCAAGCCATCCTAAGCATCGTGTTCGCCACGTCAGCTCTCATTTCAAATGTTTTCTTAATGATCACTGTATGTCGAAATACAAACTTGAATCAGAGGATTTGGCAAATGCATGCAACTTACTTCGTGGTAAACCTGAGCATCTGCGACCTTCTGGCCGGTCTTATTCCCGGATACGGTGGCCTCTCTTACGATATCTCTATTTTGAGAGGCCAGACGCGAGAAAGCCTTGTTGGCCTCAAAAGTTTAATAACTTATGCTGCTGTCATGACAAATATCGTCTCATCTGGCACCATGGCTTTAATGTCTTATGATCGTTGGTTCGCGGTTTCGTCTCCTCTGCATTACAAAGCTCGGGTGACCAAAGCGAGGATAAAAGCAGCCCTAGCTTTTATCTGGATTTATTCCTTGACATTCTCTAGTCTTCCATCGATGGGAGTGGCAATATCTCTGTTCACTCTCCTTTACTGCCACCTTCACGTCTCGGTTCCCCTAATAATCTTGCCGGTGTTATATTGGAAAACATTGCGAGTGCTTCGCCAGCACAACAATCGAGTGCATGATGGAGCAGATGATAATGGAAGGCAGAAAATGGACACGCCCCACAGGAACAGAGAGCGTAAAATGGTGTCGGCATTTCTCTTGATCCTTTTTTTCTTTTACCTATCTTTCGGCCCACAGTTTATCGCTCAAAATGTTCTCCTTTTTTATCCAGATGCAATAAATCAAGAAAGTTTTCGTTTTTTCTTGTATGCGTCTAACAAGTTTCTTTTAGTTAATTGTTGTTTAAACCCCTTCATCTACGCGTGGAGAATTCCGACCTACAGGAGAGCTTTCAGAGAGATTTTTAGTGGCTGTGTTCGGCTTCCGAGAAACAGTGTCTCACAGTAATGCAAAACGACGTCAACAATTGGAGGGACCATACATACAACTGTGATGGTCGAAGAGTTACCTCTACAAGGAAGACGTGTGTAGTTCAGCAGTAGATATCGATTTACCAGAGGAATTACCCGAAAGAAACATGAATTAGAAGCACTCGGGGAAAAGTAAGTAAATTACGAACCGACGGTGACTAAATCATACACTCTGTTTTCGAGTTCTTCCTGGCGGCCTCAGTGCGTTTACGGAAGGTGCGGTGTATTGTTTTTCGCACTAAAATAGCTCTCGAATTACGGATAGAAGAAACGATAGGACCGACCTTAGAATCCCAGTCGCTCTAACTACGTACGTTTTGAGTTTATCAAAGTAATTTAAAAAATTTATCTGCAAAAGTGAACAAGGAGGTACCCAAGTTAATCTTTAATATGTGGCCGAGTAAATAACATACTTGGGACTGGCACTTTCGTATGGATATACCCCTTGTTTTAAACTTAGGGCCAAACCAGAAAGGCACACAGTAGATTCTCTGATTACGACCTTTGTATGGCCCTTTTTTGGCGAAGGAACCGTTTTTGGCCTTGATACGAGAAAACAAAACAAATTTATGTAGATTGAAGAGTAAACACACTCAAAAAAGGGTGATAACATAACAAAAAAATTTGATTTAACTTATTTATTCCTGCAACAATTACAACATTTTCGGGTGCTAGTTGTTTCTTAGAAGAATGGTAAAGGATATTCGGAGTTTTAGTTAGCCAATCAGACCACGCCTTTAACGCTATCCACTGTTTTAGTATATACTAAAATCATCTCATTATTAAAAGATCAAAACTTTCATTGATGTACATTTTCTGAGGACGAGTAGAATACCTTGAACATTTGATGGTTTGTTCTACTTCTAAAGCGAAGCAACAACCTCGTGGCTACCACTTGATAAACTTTGCTATCGTTGCAGAGCTCTTAAAATTCATCGTAACCTACAAGCTGCCTGAAAAATTTTCCTTCAAACCTTTTGATTATTTCTATGATCAGAAAATATACATCATCAGAAGGGCTAACGCTAGAAGCGTCAGCTTTTCAAGTCTTTACGGTGGCCAATTTACTTTATCAACTAAGTTGTTAACATCAAATTACCCTGTTATGGCTCCCCCACCGAGAAACTTACCCCCCTTTATTCGTTTCCCTGACTATATCTGTTGATTCCCCCGAGTGGCATGAGGCACTGTGTGAATAAAGTGCTTTGCATTGACCTGGCCGCGCATTGACCACATGGTGAACGTGTATTTTGGAAGATGTCTATACTTTTCCTAATGTATGGTTTGATCAGATCCCCGAACCATCCCGATGACCATCCGGCATTGTTGAATTGTTCCTGCCCTATTTGTGTCCCGAAGGAAAAACTTGTGTCATTGTGTTTTACGAACTTTGACTTGGAACCTGATGCAGGTGAGCGTCAACCTTTTCATGTCACTGAGTTTGTCGAAATAGCAGAAGTTCAGAAAGGTTTTCGCCCCCGTGAAAACCGCAATCAGCGAAGACTGTGATCTTGTTAATACTTAATACTGTGTATTAGCAGGAAAAGAGCTCTGACAACAAGACATGTATAAGTGAGTGTTATATATTGTAGTTAAGAACCAGTTACCATTAATCGCGTCGGGGGAGGGGTAGGGGGGTCACACGGTTATAAGGGAGAACCTAGAGGGTGTCAGTCATCGTAAACAGAGTAGAAAGGGTGATGAATAGAAAATGGATGCTATTAACCATTAATGAGGGATGGGGGTCATAGTAAAAGGTCCTCAATGTGAAGTTAACTCCATTCCTATGTTCACGAAAGACCAACTTATTATTCCGAACTTCAAAACACGTGTTGTTCCCAAGAGCAGTTCCCGTGAACCCCACTACACAAATTATCGCCCTAACACGTAGCTTATTTAAACAATACTACTGTAAAATAACATAACGAAGCTAGGTGACTAGGAGGAGCTATAAACATTTTACGCTCTATGCTGTAGCACAAAAATTGCCTTTTGTTTAGATAATTTTTCGAATAGCAAATAAATTTTTCGCAAAATTAAAAGTGACGCAGAAATACAAAGACAAAAATAGTTGAACGACTCATCCACCTGCAAACCCTGACGACTATTTTGGCAATAGTGATATGTAAAGAGGATAAATGTATCTGGTATATAACACATTGAAGTGATTTCCTCATTTTACCAAATATCCGCAGTGAGATGGCAAAACTATCAATAGGTCTATTTTCAGTGAAGTGTCAAATAAATTCGGTTTTGTCCCTTCAGATGAGAACGAATACGCCACAACAAAAAACAACAACTGCGAACAGTTGTGCCGCGACACTGATCAAAGTTATTACTGCGAATGTCACAAGGGCCGCAAAGTGAGACTCGACGGATTCACGTGTCATGGTAAAACATTTAGGAGCAGCTCTAAATCCAGCTCTGTGATGCCAGGTTGCTGAGTGTTTGAGGGAAATCTCGGGATGGAAAGTTAGTGGCCACTAAATCCTCAGTGGCCCCACTCTCCCCTTTCCCTTTCAACTTTTTACTCCGACGAAAGATGTCCATTTCCCAAACTGTGGTAATTCTCTTCACAATTAAAAAAGCTTTAAGACTATGTACGTTTGAGGTTTAAAGTAGCAGTTTTATCAAAATGATGATTCATTGAAAATGTTCTCAGAATATATTATTGACATGCATCTTTCATTTAAAATTCTTGTTGTTCTTTTTGTTTCTCAACGATTTATCTTTTACTTCTATCAAGACTTCGTGCATTCTGTACAGATTTAGCCTTTTCAATATTTCTGTTGTCTTTCAGATTTGGACGAGTGCAAGTTACCAAAGAGTTTTCATCACTGCCGACACACGTGCGTAAATACACCGGGAAGCTAATATTGCAAGTGTAACAAAGGATTCATACTCAGTGCCAACGGAAGAATTTGCAGGAGTAAGGGACAATTGCTTATTTATCTCCTGAGTTAGGGTGGGAGGAGTGTAAAAGATTTTGGGGTGTAGAAGATTTTAGGGGAGATCTCATGGTTTACTGGGGAAATGGAGGGGAATCAGTCGTCGCCAAAAGAGTGTAAAGAGGGAACTATAGAAAATTTACCGCCAATTAATTGCCAGCGAGGGAGAGGTCAGAAGAGTGTTACAGAGCACAGAGGGTGGGGAGATCGGTAAATTTCATGGTGACACAGCCAAAATCCTCTGAGCTCCCTGCCCTCCCCCCTTCTCCCAAGCGATAAATAAAGACCGGCCCGAAAGGGTCAACAGATAGCAGGTAATTTAGGGTTAACAACTGGGTTGAAAACGTAAATTAGCCACCGTAAAGGGTAAAAAAGCTGACGTTTCGAGTAATAGGTTGTTGTTGTTACCCTTTACGGTGGCTAATTTACGTTTTCAACCCAGTTGTTAACACTAAATTACCTGCTATACTCTCCCACCGACGCAGAACCACAGTTTCTTTAGAAACTTACCCCTTTATTCATGGGTCAACAGATATACGGACGTTAACGTATTTAGAAGATTACCTTCGGATTTCAAATCGCTCAAAGTACGACTTGATGTTGGAAATTCTGAGGCTAAATTCGTCCCTGGGAACTTATTTTAATTTCTTTGAACATTCATCTTTTTTTTTTATGTGTGGAGGGTCACAGAATGTCTTTTCTTATTTCAAATATTTCATTTTCAGATGAAGATGAATGTTTGATGGGAGGAACAAAGCGTGAGCAACGGATGTGCTTTCAAATGAAAACGAATCGATTCGAAAACGCTTTCAAAAGCGGAGAAATTTGAAAATGCAGGCATATCGGTTTTGTGTGAACGTTCGAAAACAGAGCCTTTTGAAAACAATAACGTTGGATGACGTCATTGCGTCAAGACAAATATAGCGGACGAGCAAATGGAAATTCTTTTGTTGTTGTTGACTGGTTTCATCGCTTGTTATTTAGTCTTCTTATATCACGTTATTTTGTCTTTCGTTGATAACCCTTCGAAGAGGAATATCCATTCTGAGAACATTGGTTCTCTCTGATGGTTCGCAACGCAAGACTCAGACAAGTTGGCCATATCAAAGGCCGAGAATATTTTGGTTTCGACCAGGACGAACAAGCGCGTGGTGGGCAAATTTTGTCAACGAGGACGTGCGTAGACTGACGAGTACATCACATCAAGTGATGTATGCATTTTCGAGTGTTTTAGTGAGTGGACAGCCATAAACGCTATGAAAACTTTAGTAGTCAGCCCCAGATGAATTAAAAAAAAATTCCACTGCCGTTTAGGTCGCCTAACTGTGAAGACATCGATGAGTGCGCCAGAAACAATGGCAAAGGAGACTGCGACTACGCATGCGCTAATTCTGATTCTGGGATCATTCCGCTGTTCTTCTGCTGCGGGCTTCCATCTAGATGCTGATAGGCTGACCTGTCATGATATAAATGAATGTCAAGCTAACAACGGAAACTGCTTGCAGAAGTGAATTAATACTCAAGGAGACCACTCATGCTTCTGTTTTGAGGGTTTTGTGTCACTGGTGCTTAACTTATTTTTTTTCTCTTGCTTATTTCTCTTTCTACCGGCTTATTTGTGACATTCCATGACGTCAGCTAATCCATCACACACAGAGTTCATATCTGACGCACAAAATGCAAACTGTTTTTTTTTTTCGGGGGGGTGGGCCTTTTTTTTGTCTCTAAGCTTTTTGTTGTTCGGCTTTTCTTCTATTGTCCTCTATTTTTTTTATTTTTTTTATTTTGTATTGTTTTGTTTTTTTCGTTGCGAGCGTCA
>NC_142682.1:14085747-14153247 GCF_964200805.1 Pocillopora damicornis
ACCCTTTCCACCATACATTAATTCAACGATTAAACCATCCAATGATTAACGTCAATCAAATTAATTGAATCAATTATGCAGTCCTTAGTGCTCCTTAAGGTGATCATGATTCCTCAGAAATAAAAGATCCCGAAAGATGTTTTTAAAACGCAATAAAAAGGATAGGTCGCAATTCTCTCAAAAAGAGATACGATGAACCAAACTCGCCTGCGTCATTCCCTCGGTTCGAGTTACATTTTGCGTTAGCTGGAAGCAGTAATTTTTAAGGAAATACTTCCGCAACAGTGTAATATATAGTTTACGGGAAAAAAAATACACCATTTTCAACTACCTCGACTGAAAACGTACGTCCCAGGAGTCGTTGTCTCGAAGTCATAATTTCCATCCTCGAGTGAAGGTTCTGCGCACGCTTTTAGCTTTATCCTTTTTTTTTCCTTCAGAAGAATTATTTGTTTATATTTTTCAACTTAAAGATAATCATTTTGTGCAGTTAACCTAGCAATGAAAAATATAGGTCACCATGCTCTTTTAAGAGAGAACGAGCAGTTAGGTGCACGCGCTCATTTGCGCGCGCGAACCTAACACTCGAACGGAACGCTATAATTGAAGTATACTTTATATTATATTAACTTATCAAGAACTCAACAATGAAAGGCGAACACTTTCATATGTTCCCTAATTTCCACATACATGGCTGGTCTTAAGCATAATATATTTAACGTTATCTGTTAAAGTAGTGCCTTAATGTCTTAAATTTTTTTACTCTGCGCGGATTGTAATATTTAAAGTTCGGAAAAATGCTTTCATATTTATACTTAGTTGACCAATAATCTGTTTGAAACTTAGAAAAAGCAAAGTACGTCTCAAAGCAAACTCAAACAAACTTTTAGCTATTCAGCAACAAGCCGGAAAGCTTGATTACAACCCGCGCAAAAATTAAAGGCATTATGGTACGCAGTGAAAATGGACGGCTAAGAGATGTTCAAACCTAATCAGCAGCTGTCATTTTCTTTTGACGTTTAGTATAAATTGTCAGATAATTGCGCAGGCTTGACTACGGTTGGGAAGACGATTTTCTTGCTGTGGTCTAAATAGACAAATGTTAACGAAAGTCCTAACGAAAAAGCCCTGAAACATTTTGCGCTATTGCACGCAGTAGTGATCTTCATACTGGTGATCCTCAAAGGACTAAATTACGGTCTAAACAAAGTCAGACTGTATTGACCGGGGGCTGACCAAATGGCTAGTAGCAAAGTCAGACTGTGTACTGACCAAATTGCTAGTTGAAGAGATTGGATGGCTTGAAAGCAGAAAAGTGGGCCCTGCTTTTTGCTAACGGGCAATTGATTTTCCAGACAATGTAGATGTGCTATGCTTTGCAACATTGCAATTGTATGCAACAATTAAATAGGTGGACACACCTTGAGATTAAGCGATAGCATGCAACGTTGCACCATCTTTTAGGGCCTTCAGTTTTTCATCAGAGTTCTCATAGCATGGTATTGTGTTTGTCTGCTTACATGAACAGCACGTAAAATGAATTTCTATGTCACTAAATGAAACAAATTTGTGCTGCAATCTGTGGCTTTTGAACAATGCTTTCCAGAATTACACATTAAGTTTAAATACGTTTTAGCTAAGGAAAAGTGCAAAACAATTCATTTCTTGTGTTTTTTTCATGAAGCATACAGTTACTTTTTCTTACATTTTCTCTTCTTTGCCTCTTGTCGAACTTTGTCATTTAAGCGCTGTTTAGCTTTTAGAACTTCCTCTTCGTCTTCTTTGCCAGAAATGAGACCAAGCGCCACTGACCTGGGATCACTTGCTACTCTTTTCCAGACAATCTCTCTCTTCACAGTGTTATTGGCCACCATGTCTTCCGTTAAACTAAGGAGAAAACAAGTCTGCTCGTCTGTAAACTTTCGCCAAACGCGAGAGGATTCACTTGAATTGGAAACGGCCAATGATTCAGCAGTATTTGCGTCACAGCTTTCAAGCTCAGCTCAGTGATCAGTACAAAAAAATACTACAGCAACAAAAAATAAGAACGATAACAATACTTTTATTGAGAAGCTCTCGTCATATAGACAATCATTTTAACTTAAACTGATCAAGTACCTCTTTCATGGATGTGAAAATAAGAACTAAGATACTATCTGAATCTCATTAAACCCTTTCCACCATACATTAATTCAACGATTAAACCATCCAATGATTAACGTCAATCAAATTAAAACTGCCGATAGAAAATCCATCTACTTCTGTTAATCAATTATACAGTCCTTAGTGCTCCTTAAGGTGATCATGATTCCTCAGAAATAAAAGATCCCGAAAGATGTTTTTAAAACGCAATAAAAAGGATAGGTCACAATTCTCTCAAAAAGAGATACGATGAACCAAACTCGCCTGCGTCATTCCCTCGGTTCGAGTTACATTTTGCGTTAGCTGGAAGTAATAATTTTTAAGGAAATACTTCCGCAACAGTGTAATATATAGTTTACGGGGAAAAAAATACACCATTTTCAATTACCTCGACTGAAAACGTACGTTCCAGGAGTCGTTGTCTCGAGGTCATAATTTCCATCCTCCCTAATTTGGATACATCATTGTCATATCGAGTAGTGATCATATCACAGTTCATGTCTCCCAGTACAAAATATTCTACATTTTCACTATCCAATTTTCCAATTAGGGATTCAAAAGGTGAAAAATGCCAATAGGAGAGTCAGGTGGTCTGTACCACGTAACAATCACAAAAGGTTTTGAATTTGGCTTATGGATTTCCAAGCAAAGATTTTCTAATGCATCCATATGAAGGTCATTTCGTACAGTAAAGTTGATTGAGGTTTTTACATAGAAGCATACCCCTCCGCCGGATTTTGTAAGTCTATCGCGGCGAATTATTTCGTATCCCGAAATATGAACTTCATGATCTCGAATACTCTCGTTCAGTTTCGTTTCATTTATGGAAACAATATCGATATCATTGTCTGCTAATAGGATTCTTAGGTCGTCTATATGTGTTGTTAATTGATTAATATTGAGTGATTACTTCCTGATTTTAGGTTCTGAGACCTAGTAAGATGGAGGAAAAAATCTTAAGTAGTGAATTATGAATGGAAATGATTTTTGAAAATGAAATTAACAGATTTTCTCGCTCCGCAAATTAGTACTGGCCTATATTGTAAGAAGAATCAAAAAACCTTTTTTGCACTGAAAAATTTAAACTGTGACCAGCAGTTGATATAAAAGTGCATTGGACCGGCGCACCGGATGATTCCAGAGCGGATTTAGGTGAGTGTAATCTTCTCCTATTTGTGTACTATAAAGTTAAATGTTCAGGGCCTTTTCGTTAGGACTTTCGTCAACATTTGTCTATTTAGACCACAGCAAGAAAATCGTCTTCCCAACCGTAGTCAGGCCTGCGTAATTATCTGACAATTTATACTAAACGTCAAAAGAAAATGACAGCTGCTGATTAGGTTTGAGCATCTCTTAGCCGTCCATTTTCACTGCGTTTTGCCCGTTGAAGTAAACTTATTTCTTGCATTGTACTTTCATGCAATTCCTGGACCTCTGAGCTGGTTTAAAGTCAAATTTTGTTTCATCATATCAAAAAACGCAAGTACATTGCCTTGAGAATTAGCATCCATTCATCTGTACACAGTATCGCTGCGGATAGTTTTATGAAAAGCTATTTTTTTTTCATTGAGTGTTGTTAATCAATACTCAAAACGCCAAGTGAAGGCAGCAAAGCAAGAATTGCATGTTCGTACACTGCATACTTATGCGTACTTCTAAATTGAAGTAAATGAAAACGAAATAACAAAAACACAAGAAACTCTTTTGACAATTAACTTAAGCCCCGGCCAAACGATCGCAACATGTCAACGCAACATATCGAAACATTGTTGGGCGCAACATGTTGCGTGTGTTTGGCCACCGTGTTGCAACATGTTGGGTGTTGCTGGCTCAAGTTTGAAACTGGTCAAATTTGAGCCAACAACACCCAACATGTCGCAACATATCGCAACACGGGGGTCAAACGCACGCAACATGTTGCGCCAAGCAATGTTGCGATATGTTGTGTTGGCATATTGGCCGGGGCTTTAAAAGGCGTATGGGCTAAATACGTCATAATGTTGGATTTACGACGTTAAAATTATTATTTCGAAAAGCTATTATGACTCATAGATGCTTTAATTAAGTACCATAATGCCTTTAATTTTTGCGCGGGTTGTAATCAAGCTTTCCGGCTTGTTGCTGAATAGCTAAAAGTTTGTTTGAGTTTGCTTTGAGACGTACTTTGCTTTTTCTAAGTTTCAAACAGATTATTGGTCAACTAAGTATAAATATGAAAGCATTTTTCCGAACTTTAAATATTACAATCCGCGCAGAGTAAAAAAATTTAAGACATTAAGGCACTACTTTAACAGATAACGTTAAATATATTATGCTTAAGACCAGCCATGTATATGGAAATTAGGGAACATATGAAAGTGTTCGCCTTTCATTGTTGAGTTCTTGATAAGTTAATTAATATAATATAAAGTATACTTCATTCGAGGATGGACTCGAGCAGCTCATCTCTGAACCAACGAGGATAACACCCACCTCTTCAACTCTAATTGATTTAATCTATACCAACTGCTCAGATAATATCGTTTGTTCGGGAGTTTGTCACATCGGGATAAGTGATCATAGCATGGTGTATGTATATAGAAAACTTGCCCAGAACGGAATGTCTAATGGACATAATTCTATTACATATAGGAATTTCCGAATTTTCGTTATCACATCCTATCTCAATGTTGGGATAATGTATATGAGTCTTCCAACCCAAACGTGATGTGGCAGCAATGGAAATGTACATTTCTAGCTATTGCTGACAAACATGCCCCACTGAAAACGATGCGTGTTCGTTTAAGGAGTTCGCCATGGATTACCTCTGAATTGAAAGACTCTATGCATAATAGAGACATATTAAAAATCAAAGCTAGCAAGACAAATGATCCTAACGATTGGGCATTATTTAAGAAACAAAGAAATATAACCAATAAGCAAATACGCTCAGCTAAGCTAGTTTATTACCAAAATAGTTTTAATAAACACACCAGCGACTCCCGAAAGACCTGGCAGACTATAAACGAGCTAACCTCTCGAAAATCTGGGAAAACGTCAGTGGCGTCACTTAAAGTGAACGGATTAACGATAAATAATCCGTTGGAGCTATCAAACGAATTCAATAACCACTTTGCTAATATTGGTCCAAAACTTGCCAGTGAGATAAATTGCGATAGTGGTGGCTATCAAAGATATCTTACCGCTACAGATAAACGGTTCAAGCTCCAACCCACCAATCCAAATAAAGTATTTTCACTTTTAAATAAACTAGACAAGTCAAAGGCAACGGGCCTTGACAAAGTATCTGCTAGGTTGGTCAGGGAATGTGCTGATCTTATTTGTGTACCGATATGTGATATTTTCAATCAATCTATTAACCAAGGGACGTTCCCAGATGACTGGAAATATGCAAGGGTTTCCCCTCTTTATAAACAGGGTGACCGCGGTGATGTAAAAAATTACCGCCCAATATCGGTGATTCCAATAGTGGCGAAGGCGTTTGAAAGGATAGTTTATGAACAGTTATATGCCTATTTGAAAGAGCACGATATTCTATGTCAAAACCAGTCAGGTTTTCGTGCTAATCATTCAACTGTAACAGCTTTGTTGGAAGCGACAGATTCTTGGGCATATGATATTGATAACGGGAAAATCAATGGAGTGATTTTTCTGGATTTGAAGAAAGCTTTTGACACTGTTGATCATCAGATTCTTCTATCGAAACTAAACTATTATGGTATACATGGCAAATCTTTCAAATGGTTTCAATCATATCTAGAAAACCGCACACAAAAATGCTCTGTGAACGGGTCGCTTTCCGATAGCTACTCACTGACATGCGGCGTCCCTCAAGGGACCATCTTCGGTCCATTATTGTTCTTATTATATATTAACGATCTTCCAAATTGCTTATCAAATTGTAAACCCAGAATGTACGCTGACGACACGCACCTTACATATGCGGGCAGTAATCTTGAGAATGTTCAGTTTTGTCTAAATGAAGACCTAGCAAACGTTTTCAGCTGGCTACAAGCAAACAAACTTACATTGAACATGACCAAAACCGAATTCACGCTAATGGGGTCGAGGCAGAGACTGAATACTCTCACAGCTTCACCAACAATTACAATGAACAATACTCAAGTGAGCCAGGTTACAGCTACGAAATCGCTTGGTGTAATAATAGACGATAAACTCGATTGGCATAGCCACATCGAAAAATTGACCAAAAAGATCGCCTCTGGTATCGGGGCCCTAAAGCGAATTAGGCACCTGATCCCAGCATCAACCTTATATCTCGTTTATCAAGCCTTAGTAAAACCTGCTACCGTATCAATTACGCATGTTTGATTGCAAATACCTACACTCCATATTTTCTACGGTAGCAAATACCCAATTTTTGTAGCAAATACCCACCCTCCGTATTTGCGACTGTAGCAAATACGCAATGTTGGTAGCAGATACCTACCATAGGTATTTGCTACCGTAGCAAATACCTACTAATGTAGCAAATACCTACCAGGTAAGTAACTGCTACCGTAGCAAATACGCAGTTAACGTAGCAAATACCCACGCCTTTTTAACTCTCTCTCTCTCTCTCTCACTCTCTCTCTCTCTCTCTCTCTCTCTCTCTCTCTCTCTCTCTCTCTCTCTCTCTCTCTTTCTCTCTCTCTCTCTCTCACACTCTCTCTCTCTCTCTCTCTCTCTCTCTCTCTCTCTCTCTCTCTCTCTCTTCTTTATTCTCTTGTCCTTACTTTCTCTTTGCTTTCCATAAATGAGTGTTTTGGTGAGATAAACTAGTGTGACAGTCTCGCGAACTGCCACAACACTCCTGGTAATCCGCCCAGGTTTCGGGTCTTTGCAATTTCCCACTATTAGTTATCGGCCCAATTTTGAACACTTTTGAATTATTTACCTATTCTTTTCTATTCTTGTCTAGTCGTATCTGGGCAACTGGGTTTTATACTAGTCTAATCCATTATGTTTTTATACTTTTCTATTCTAGGCCTTTAACTATTCTATGCTCCATTTTGTTTTTTATTCTATTCTTTTACATTCTCATCTAATCTCATCTCAATAATATTTTTTCTCCTTTCTTCGCTTCTGTTCAAATCTCTTCTATTATACTCTCTTTCCTTTTCTTTTCTATTCTATATTCTTTTCCTTCTTTGATTTTTACTTCGTCTATTTTATCCAAAGAGCGTTATGGGATATAGCATTTTCTTGAAGTGTAAAAGATATTTTCCTTTCTATTGACATGTTAACAATATTTTTACATGTTGTCTTTTTCTATATTTCTGTCCGTGTTTTCGGTCGCTTACTATTAGTTTCATTGATTACACACAAAATTTTAAAATCTACTGTGTTTTTCACATGGTATTAAAGTCTTCGCTCAAGGAGTTTTCATGTTCTGGAAACCTTTCGGCATATTGAATATCTAATATAACAATTACCGCGTATCACCAAATATAACAGAGACCACGCATCTGCTAGGTTTATCTTAGAGTTGTTTTCCTTAAAACAGTTTTATTGTGGCAGATCTCGGCATGCATTTTTTTTTTTGAAAACATATCTCGCTTTACCATTTATTTGAAAGGTTAAAAAATCTCGCACAAGGCTGAAATACTCTTTAAGCCACTTAAGCCTTTTTTACCGGTTTTTTTTTTTTTTAATGAGAAATGTAAATTTATGATCATTAAATGATGAAAAAACCAGGAAAGATTTATTACTCGACGTTTCGGGGTCATCGTGACTCCATTATCAAGAGACTAGTTTAAAAACATGCAAATAAGGAAAGGTACAAGAATAGCATAAATTAGAATGAACGGCTTAAACAAACACCTTGGCGCGGATGGAATCCGTTTGCACGTTCAGTGTTGGCTTACGCATGCGAATATACAACATTTCATTAACAAGGCAATCAAATTTCAAAAATCAAATCGTCAGCTAATCATGTTAAACAACAACTGAACAGTCTAAGCTCGAAGTTAAGCGTGACTGTCCAACCAGTGTTCGTTAGCCCTAAGCTCGATCAACAGCTTAAGCAACACGAAATTAAGCCCCCTATTGTTAACCAACAATGTATCGTTTATGAATTTAAATGTAACCTGTGTGATGCAGGGTATGTGGGCTATACTCGTGGTCACTTACACGATCGCGTAGAAGGGCACAAAAGGAAATCATCTTCTATCTACAAACACTACCACCTCCAGCACAATAGTGAAATGCCTGAACGCTTGATCGAGCAATTCAACGTCATCGCGAAATGTAACGGCAAATTTGATTGCCTTGTTAATGAAATGTTGTATATTCGCATGCGTAAGCCAACACTGAACGTGCAAACGGATTCCATCCGCGCCAAGGTGTTTGTTTAAGCCGTTCATTCTAATTTATGCTATTCTTGTACCTTTCCTTATTTGCATGTTTTTAAACTAGTCTCTTGATAATGGAGTCACGATGACCCCGAAACGTCGAGTAATAAATCTTTCCTGGTTTTTTCTATGCCTTTGCTTTAGCAAATCCCTGCTGATCAAGTCATTAAATGATGATCATTTAAATGATAATCAAATACCCATTTAGCTTTCTGATGCATTTGTCGACTGAGTTGCCCATAGGGAAATAATTCGAAAGATGGGTAGAAAATGAATCTTACAAGAGCGTTCGAATACGAATTTCATGATACTTGGCTCGCGTGATACTTGTGTCGAGTTTTTTTTCTTCTCTGGGAGCTCACCTCAGCGGATGGACTATAATCAGCAAAATCAAAAAAAATGCAAAGTTGTCATGCAATATGATAACATTACGTGACGTAACACTTTCTAGGGGAGTACAAGATCGTACACTCTTTTTAATTGCAGTTACCGCTGAATATTGATTCCTTTGCAGTTTTTTTTTTCTCTTTTGTTACGTGGTGTCTTTTTGTATACTGTTGGCGCTGTCAGTTTCGTGCCATCCACCGCAGTCTTATTGTCAAAAGAAATTGCTGTTATTTCTCACGGTGTGAATGAAACGAAAGTGTGTTCATCAATTTTCCTGTCATTTTTAATCCTAGTATGTCGTAAAAAATCCGCTTTTTTGGGGACGAATTTCCCTTCTATATGAACACTTGAAGTCGGGTCCAGATTACTTGAGCTTTCTTAGGAAATTAGTTTGAAAATCTCATTTTCTAAAGCAATAACACCTTGTTTAAAATGGTGATGAGAGTTATAAGTAATGCGTCCCCTTAAAATATTGTTAAACCACTTAAACCTTTTGATATTTCCCTTCCTAATGGAAGCAAAAAATTATGCACAGTTAGCGTCTTCACATTGCAAATACGCCAGCTTCCAATCAAACATAACCTTAATGTTCCGATAGTTCGTTGTTCCCTGGCAGATCAATCAGACTACGTAGTGTCACCAGTATTTTCTTTACAAAAGTTAAAATAAGCTTGTCACCTCTTCAAATACGGACGGTTTAAAAGTGTTTAAATTCGTTTTCGGCGGTTTCCGTTAAATTTCCAAGAAGTTTAAGGACAAAATTCAAGCACAGTTTAAATCCAGAATGTCTGATCCCAGGAGTTCAAAGGAAGACAATTTCTTCATCTCTCAAGCCATCCTAAGCATCGTGTTCGCCACGTCAGCTCTCCTCTCAAATGTCTTCTTAATGATTACCGTATGTCGAAATACAAACTTGAATCAGAGGATTTGGCAAACGCAAGCGACTTACTTCGTGGTAAACCTGAGCATCTGCGATCTTCTGGCCGGTCTTGTTCCCGGATACGGAGGCCTCTTCTACAATATCTCTATTTTGAGAGGCCAGACGCGAGAAAGCCTCGTTGGTCTCCAAAGTTTAATAGTTGCTGCTGCTGTCATGACAAATATCGTCTCATCTTGTACCATAGTTTTAATGTCTTATGATCGTTGGTTAGCAGTTTCGTCTCCTCTGCATTACAAAGCTCGGGTGACCAAAGCGAAAATAAAAGCAGCTCTAGCTTCTACCTGGATTTATTCCTTGATATTTTCTAGTCTTCCATTTTTGGGAGTGGCATTATCTCTGTTCTCTCTCCTTTACTGCCACCTTCACGTCTCGGTTCCCCTAATAATCTTGCCGGTGTTATATTGGAAAACACAACGAGCTCTTCGCCATCACAACAATCAAGTGCAAGATGTAGCAGATGATAATGGAAGGCGGCAAATGGACGAGGCCCACAGGAATAGAGAGCGTAAAATGGTGTCGGCATTTCTCTTGATTCTTGTTTTCTTTTACCTATCTTTCGGCCCACAGTTTATCGCTCAAAAAGTTCTCGTTTTTTACCCAGATGCCATAAATCAAGAAAGTTTTAGTTTTTTCTTGTACGCGTCTAACAAGTTTCTTTTGGTAAATTGTTGTTTAAACCCCTTCATCTACGCTTGGAGAATACCGACCTACAGGAGAGCTTTCAGGGAGATTTTTAGTGACTGTGTTCGGCTTCCGAGAAACAGTGTCTCACAGTAATGCAAAACTACATCAACAATTGGAAGGACCATGCATGCAACAGTGATGGTCGAAGAGTTACCTTTTCAAGGAAGACGTGTATAGTTCAGCAGTAGATATCGATTTACCAGAGGAATTACCCGAAAGAAACATAAATTGGAAGCACTCGGGAAAAGTAAGTAAATCACGAACCGACGGCGACTGAATTATAAACTCAGTTTTCGAGTTCTTCCGGGCGGTCTCAGTGCGTTTTCTGTCTGGTAAACCGATAGAAGGTGCGGTGTATTGTTTTCAGCAGTAACATAATTCTGGACTTACGGATAGAAGAAACGATAGGACCGAATCTCGAATCCCAGTAACTCTAGCTACGTACATTTTGAGTTTTTCAAAGTAATTCAAGAAAATTTATTTGCAAAAGTGAACAAAGGGGTACCCAAGTTCATCTCTGATGCGTGGCCGAATGACTGTCACTTTCGTACGGATATTCCCCTTGTTTTAAACTGAGGGCCAAACAAGAAAAGCACTCAGTAGAATCTCTGATTACGACCTTTGTTCGGAAACTTTTTGGCGAAGGAACCGTTCATGGCCTGGATGCGAGGTGTAATTCATAATCAAGCAGGACTGATTTATGGCATCAGAAAACTGATCTAAAGGTGATAACTTTAAATTAACAATCATTGCAATAAACATGTGTATACCCATGGGTCGACAACACTATTGTTATAGAAAAAACAAATTTATGTAGATTGAAGAGTTGGCCATTGGCAGTAACAAATGATTTTAAATACATGGAACTTTCAGCATAACATATGACCTCGAAAGGTTGACTATTTGGAGCACAAACTTGTTTTGAATTTATGTTAAATCAAGGTGATTGTGATTTATATGAAATACGTGAAGATTTTCCCAAATTGTTGTATATTGTAAGCGTTGTCTGTCTTGTCCTATTCCTTAATTGCTGAGAAACATTGTGCCAAGTGAAGTCAAACGAATAAAGGTCGTTATTCATAATGTCATTGAAATGTTGCATTATCACCACGGTTCCTGATTTTGTATCATGACTACCGTTCCTGATTAAGTGAGCTTTTGGAAAAAGAGCCCTTTGCCTTGGGCCGCAATATGCCGAGGATTTTCAAAAACTTGGAAGATAAGTCAAGTACAGTGGTAAAATAAAAAAAATTATAACATATCATTGTCCTTTGTTGCCAGACTAATCTCTCCTCACCAGGGCCAACTGAAACATAAAGTGCCAACGTTTTAGCAAACACTCACACCCTCTACGATCCTCAGAGAAACCTACAATTAGTTTATTACTTTTGATTCACTTCTCAATAAGAAATTAATACATGATTACAGATTTATACCAAGGAACACTGTATACAGGACAATTAAAGTGTACTGTAAAATAATTCCTAGAGAGAGATTATCTGCTCTGCCGAGAGGGCAGTAAATATTAAAAAGAACAGATGCAGGAGTTCGGTGATATCGAACGTCTCATTTTAACACTTCAAAGTGTCATGGCATATTACAATTGGAAACTATTTTACAAAAAGCCAGAGAAAGGAACACGACTCAACACGCGAAATTGCTGAAAATTTGTTATTCCACCTACGTGTGGTCTCTGCAAGAGGCGAAAGATTTCGTAGTTCCTAATTATAGAGATTAAAGTTCTTTTTCTCTATTAAGATTAATTGCAGCTACAAAAGGAAATGGTAAGACTATGAGAATCAAGGTAGCTTTCATGATTACGTATTATTTCTAGTCCTTCCTTGATACCGTAGTAATCGTCGTTTTCAAGGAGTCAATTCTCCAGTTACAAGTAGTTCCTAATCATTTGTTATTGTCTCTGACAATGCTGGCAATTAGTGGTTACTTGGAAGAAATTATAGGATAAATGGAAATTAGAAAGTTCCCCAAAATGAGAGATTTCTATGATTTTGATATATTCAATCTCTTTTACTTCTGAAGAATTATGGAAACCAAACATCAGGATTTGCATCCTCTAAGTTATAAAAAAGCCGTCTTTAGGTGTGCACAGAGTGCTGGTTCATTCATCAGAATCAAATAGAAGAACACGCAATTTGATACAATTTCTTTACAAAGTAAAACTCCTATAAGGTGTTGGAGATCGCTCATTTCCTAGCTGTAGTGGGCACTATTTTGTCTACAGCAATAGTAGTTTCGAAAATCATTTTGCCTTTTATCGTCTTTTGGAATACTAAAAGAAATCAAAGACTGCAATTTTCTTGGTCGTGTTTCCATGGTAATTAAAAAAGCACGTCGTCAACCGCGGTGACCACGAAGGCAGCACTGAGCCTTAAGACATACATAACACTTTCATTCGGTTTATCGGCCTAACGCCTCACGAGCAATGTTGCGATGGCGCGCGATATGAATATTTTTGTGTTTTCTTAACATCTCAGGTGTGTTATGTCGCCAGTAAACTGGTAGGAAGATGGAACTTGCTCAGTTTCGTTAGGGGTTTGCAGGGTAAACTGGAGGCAACAACCACCGGTTGGAAAATGGTTCATTAGTATGACATAGTATAATTTGCGGACTATTATGCAATGCATAAGAAATTGCGATAAATGCATGAACGCTACGCATAGATTTAAACTCCTTTATTAAAATCTATTTTGATTCATTTGGTCTCCTTAAACATCTTGTCGTAGTTTATAACAGAACAGTCAAATATGTACGTCGGATGGGCAGCATAGCGAGTAGCTTTTTGTTTTTTGTTCACACATGTCATGATGTCATGTATTCTTGGGTATTGGCTATCGATGCATAATTCATCAAATATCCTTGCTTAGACGAATATGCCCCGGTTAAAAGTACATGTGAGGAGACTACCCGTTCAAGCGCAAATGAATTCACGAAGGTCCAAAGATTAAGCTTTTAGGCGACACTTTGATTGAGACTTTGCGAAAGTAGGAGCAATAGAAAGTCTTATTTGAAATATGTAATCTGGGACAAGATTAAGGACTTAAGATTATCTTTAAGCTGTATTCAAACCACACTTGCAGCTGGTCTTTTTGCACGGATATTCATCTTCTTTTAGAGGACCAAACCAGAACCTATGATTATGACTCCCATTTTATCATAGACACTTTGGGTCGGTGAAAAAAGGAATCTTCTTGTTTTATCCTAAAGTAATTTCTCTTTCAATCAAACCGCACTGATTTGCGATTTTCTGACAATCATAGTAAAGAATTAAACCTGAACTTAACAATTTCATATGGCCTCGAAATTGTAATTTCCGTTGCACGAAATTGTTTTCCATTCAATTTTGACTGCAAAAGCGCTGTCACAATTAAAATTCTTTTTGCACGTATTTTAATTTACTTCAAAATTGTCCTTATTTGTGGTATACTGCTGGTCTCGTTTGTCAGATTTTATGTTTTGTTTTCAGCAAAAGTCATTAAATAATTTTTAAGTGAGTCTTAAGTTTAAAAGCTCATGAATCTTTTTGGCTATGAAGTAAGCGGAAGGAGTCTTCTCATTAAGAGCTATAGTCAGTGCACATCCTTGATGATGCTTGATAATGGTTTGGATGATGGATTGGTCGAATACAGCGATAAAACTTAAAAGCCGAACATTAAGTTAGGATAAAGCATTCTGAACTGTGTTAAGAAAAAAAAAAAAGAGGCGCCGTGGATTCTTTGTTATTATAACTCTCTTTATAAAGCCACCTCATTCAAAAAAGTTAAGCTTATCACCTTTAAATCTGCCCGTTTAGTCGCATTTCTTGAGATAGGTAGTAAAAAAACCAAGCGAAAATAACTCCTAAAATGTTAGACCACTGTAACGAAGCGCACGGAGGCCAGAATTTCTTTCACCTTCAAGCCTCCTCGGGTATCATTTGAGCCACACCCGCTGTTCTCTCGAATGCGTTCTCGCTGATAACCATCTATCAAGCTCCTAAAGAGAGAAAAAAATTAGGCAAATACCTGCAACTTTCTTAATGGTGAACCTTCGCATTTGCGACTTACTGACCGGACTTGTACCGGAGTACGGATTCGTTTTTTACGGTATCTGTATTGTAAGAGGCCACATGCAGGGAAACCTTGTTGGATTACCAATTTTAGGGTTTTCCGCTGCGATCGTGACCAACGTTGTTTCATCTGGCGCCATAGCTGTGATGTCTTTAACCGTTTGTTCGCAGTTTAATCTCCTCTCAAATACAAAGTGCGGCTAACCAAAACGAAGAGACGTGTTAAATTAGGGATTTCGCGGATTTGGATTTATTCTCTGATATTTTCGAGTCTTTTTGTGAGAGGAGTTACAATCACTCTGTTCTTGTTCTTGTATCGCCATCTTCATGTAACGATTCCTATTATCGTCTTGCCTATGGTATACTGGAAAACATTCCGTGCCCTTAGCTTGCACATAATTATCAGGTGCAAGATGTAGCTGATGATGAGGGAAGACAGCAAATGGAACAAGGAACGCAAAATGATATTCTCTTTCTCGTCATTCTCGTTTTGTTCTATGGATCTTAGCCCAAAAATTCAGTTTTTTAATTTGAACACTTTTTTGTAAAATGCATGAAGCTTATCATCGAGGTCTAGTGTGCTTGGTGTAAAGTTGCATTTTGTTAGAAAAGCAAGACCACCATGTTTGTGTAAGAGCTGGTTAGGAATAATTTTCCAGGAGGCTTGTGTGTCATCTTGAATTCTGTTGACCCAAGCTATTTTGAGTGCTTTTTCCATGATATTGAAATCGCACATTTTCAAACCGCCATCTTTCTTTTCTCCAATTATGGTGTTTCTTTTTATTTTAGGGGGTTTTCCTGCCCAAATAAAGTTGAAAGTTAGTTTATTTATTTCTTGGATATAGTGATCTGGAACAGGGAGCACGGAGGCTGAGTAAATTAACTTAGATATCCCAAGTGTTTTAAATATGTTTATCTTTCCATAAAGAGTTAGATTTCTCCATTGCCAAGTGATTAGCGTTTTCTCAAGATTACGTATTTTTTCACCGAAGTTCAGTCTATTAGCACTTTCTTGGTTATGAGAAAAATAGACACCAAGGGCATTGACAGGTTCTTTTGGCCATTTAAAACCAAAGGGTTCATCTGTTCTGTCTTTCCATTCGCCTAACCACATTGCTTCGGTTTTAGTTGTGTTTATTTCTAGGCCAGAAAGTTCTTTAAACTCATTTAGAACCTTCAATAGACTCACGACGAAATCGAGGTCAAGAACAAATACTGTTGTGTCGTCGGCATATTGACTTATTTTTTAAGCTCATGCTTGTTGACTTGGATACCTTTAATAGTAGGATCATTTTTTATGGCTTTAGAGAGGAGTTCTATGCCGAGAACGAAGAGAACGCCAGACAAAGGGCAACCTTGCCTGACTCCCCGCTGGAGGGAGAAAAAAGTTGAGGCATGACCGTTATTCAGAACACAGCTAGTAACATTATTATAAAAAATTTTTATCCAATTTTGGATGTCGTGGCCGAAGTTGAAGAGCTGCAATGTTTCTAAGAGATAGTTCCATTCAATGGAATCAAACGCTTTTTTGAAGTCCAAGAAAATGGCAATACCTTTTTGATTTGTTTTATCTGTGTAATGTATTAGGTCATAAATTAGCCTTATATTTTCACCAATGTAGTGGCCTTTAACATAACCGGTTTGATCAGGGCTTATTAAAGTTGGCAAGACATTTTCGATTCGCTTGGCTATAACCTTAGTGAGAATCTTGTAGTCGACGTTGAGAAGTGAGATGGGCCTTAGATTTTCCAGAATAGTTTTATCCTTAGATTTTTTTGGGATAAGCGAGATTATTCCTCGTCTTTGACTTATAGAAAGCATGCCATGTTGAAAAGCAAAGTTGTAGCTCGCTACCAGATCATGGCAGATGTCGGGCCAAAAGAATCGGTAAAATTCAGCAGGCAGACCATCACTGCCCGGGGATTTGTTATTGTCAAAGTCTTTGAGTGCATTTTGGCATTCTTCTACCTTTACCAATCCTTCACAAGAATTCTTTTCTTCTTCACTTAGTGCGGTTACGTTTTCTGGAATAAAAAAAGGCGAGTTTTTAAAATTTTCGGGATTGATATTGGTGGAGCGGTATAACGACTCATAGAACTTTTTTTCTTCTTCTAAGATATCGAATTGATCTTCTATATAACAATTATCCCCAACTTTGAGTTTTGAGACTGTTTTAATATCATGATGTCGTTTTTCTAAGCTGTAGAAGTACTTAGTGTTGCGTTCTCCTTCTTCATGCCATCTTACTTTGCTTCTCAGGATTGCACCTTGAGTTTTTATCAACATGATTTTTTTAAGATGTGATCTGGCACGTTGAAGTTCTAGTAAGATGTTTCTGTCGTGCGGGTTATTTTCCGCTCTGGATTGGAGGTCGTTTACTTTTTTGTGCAGTAATTTTTCTTCATCTCGATATTTTTTTGCTTTTCGTTTGGAGTATTTGATCGTGAAGCCTCTTATCTCCATTTTTATGAGGTCCCATTTTAAACTTAAATCATGAGTCTCATTGTATTTCTCTTTAAAAATTGGAATGTTTATCTTAAGTGCTTTTACGTATGCTTCATCTTTAAGTAAAGCTGTATTAAATTTCCAGAATCCCGGTCCTCTTTTTTGGTTTAGGAGATTAGACTGTAGAACAAGTGAGACAGTGGAGTGGTCAGATTCGGGTGTGTGGATTATGTCACACTTCTTTGCTAATTGAATTAACTCCTGCGACACTAAGAACAAATCTAAGCGGCATTGAATTTTAAACGATTTAGTTCTCCACGTAAAACACTGTTTATCATTGTTCAGGATTCGCCATATATCACTAAGGTTATACAAATCACAAAGCGTGTTAATTTCTTGGATGACAGCTGCCTTTTTAGACACAGGATTTCCGCTTCTTTTATCATTTGGAGTGAGTGCGCAATTGAAATCTCCACCAATTACAATTGTATCTTGCGCGAATTCCTCGAGTTGTTGGTATAGTCTTTTGATAAAAGAAACTTGCTGAGCGACATCGTTAGGCGCGTAAATGTTGACGAGAACAATAGCTTTCTCTTCAAGTGACAATTTTAAAATAATGAACCTTCCTTGTTTGTCTGGAATGAATTTTTCAACTTTGAAATTCACAGAGGGATTAATTAGTGTGATGATACCTTTACTGCGGTTTGTGCCGTGGCTAAAGAAAGCTTTGCCACCCCATTCGTTTTCCCAGATGGGTTCAAGATTTTTGGAGCAGTATGATTCTTGCAAAAATATGATATGATGATTTTGTTTGTTTGTTTGTTTCGGATCTTTCTGCTTACACCGAGCAAAATTGTCTTAGTAAATTGTTATCTAAACCCATTCATATACGCGTGGAGAATTCCAATTTACAGAAGAGCACCAACGGCGGTTTTCAGTGGCTGTGTTCGCCTGCCAAGAAACAGTTTCCATAGTAATGCAAAAGCTCGCCGTTAACCGCAGTGACCACACAGGCAACATTAACAGTTTAAGATCTGATGGATCACTTACATAACTAAAAGAGAGCACTTTCCATCGGTTTACTGACGCAGTCCCTTTCGCGAGATATTTAAAGAACACGAAAAAGATATTTTACTCAGGAACCGATTTCCTTAAGATCTCAAGCTTATTGGTTTGCTAGGAGAAGTAAAAAATCCCGTCTGATGCTATTTCAAGAAGCCGTGGGTTTACCGCTGTTGACAAACGACAAGCTCTTGCGTAATATTTCAGATGTTTTTTAACCACTTTTGAAGTTTGTAAGTTTATCCAAATGTTTCAAAATATTTGTCTATTCAGAAATGGTTTGATGCTACTCTGGTTGGCAGATTTAATGAATGTAACCGAAGAAGTTACAATTCATAGACCCAACGTTTCGACACTCCTGTCCAGTGCCTTCATCAGGGGTGATCTAAACGCATACCATGTCTGATTGTCCACCTGGTTGCCGTGTGAACTTTAATATATGTCTATTCTTTAAGCGACATTTATCGTGAATTTGTCGCTTGGATAAATGCGCAACGCAAGATTAGGGCGAGATATAATCTCACGACACGTGGGATTATGGAAAGACTATAGCTAATAAGAAAATGGACAGGAAATATCAGAATATGGACTGGGAATGTTTTCGCTTTAGAAGCGAACGGAAATATGTTTCCTAGGACGTCCACGCTGTAGATCGTCGATCAATTAAAATTATTAAGTTACATTCCTTATTTTTCTCCGCCATTTTCATCGATAAAATTTTTCAAAACTCAGGTCTAATTATTCGGTTGGCTCGAGCAAGAATATGATGCATGTAACAGCGCCAGGGGTCAGTAGAGTTCAAAATTTTTTTTTTTTTTAAGTTGGTAAGTTTCTAAAGAAACTGTGGTGCTGCGTCGGTGAGAGAGTGTAACAGGGTAATTTAGTGTTATCAACTGAGTTGATAACGTAAATTGGCCACCGTAAAGAGTTGAAAAGCTGACGTTTCGAGCATTATATCTTCGTTAGAGCGATTGGAGGAATTGTGGTTTGTGTGTGGGTTTATATACAGAAAATTGAGCTAGGTCATCGGCGGGAATATGGTGATGAGAAAACAAGAATAAATTAGTTGAATGAAAAGCGCTCCTTGATACCGTGGGGATTTAGAGTGCCGATTTAAAAGATAAATTTTTGTTATAGAGTTTTGCGGCTTTCCGAACTGCCTAGATGTAAGGAAAGGCCACAAACTGCCATATGCTCCTTGGAATGATTGGGAAGATTAAAGTGTCTAGCGACTGGTTTGGATGCGTCCCGTCATTTCTTTCTACGTCGCGAAGGTGTTCTCGGAATCGGTCACCTAGTCGTCTTCCTGTTTCACCAAAGTATAACGCCTGGTAAAACTCGACTTACGGTATGCCTGTGGCTTGACACCTCATTAACACAGACAAAACGTTGAATGGAGGGGAACTATACTATCACATGTGGTATCGAAAAGATACCTTTTGGAGCACGGAATTGTCTTAGAATTAATTCTGAATCAAAAAAGACTGAGAATGAAAATAGCAACACACACTGAGAGGAAATACGGAGGAAAAGGGCGAAATGGCCACGTGCAATTACCTGTTTATTCCTTTATCCAGTATCAACAGAGAATACACGCACTTACTTGTTTCAGCTACAGTTGTCTAATTTCCTTCTCTTCCATACGTGAGTCTCTTTCAAATTCGTTCAGAAATATGAAAGCAACGCTCTGTACACTTTTGATCTGAATGCTCAATGAATTGCCCATAATTTGGTTTAGGGAGTGCTAGGATTTGTTTAGAAGAAATAAGTTCGAAGCAAGAACCCGAGAAAACACCAAATGTTTACGTAGCGTTTAGGTACCCGCTGCTTGCTGCTCTTTTTGGTGACAAAGCAAAATTCGGAGTTTGCCAGGAGTACTCAAATTATCTTTCATTGCATATTCTGACGCCTTACTTTGTTCTAGGGAGAGCTTGTCCATTGATGAGACAGGCAGTGGATTTAACCTTTTTAAGCATATTGCGAGAATTAGTAATCGAGGAAGGGTCGCGTGTGTTATTCACATTTAGGAATGTCCTTGTATTTGGTGGCTGCAATATAACAGTGTAGGTTTCATTAGTAGATGTAATTGTTGTCAAAAGGAGAAAATAGAGTGACGTTTGTTTTGACCACTACGTCTGACATATGTTCATCTTTTTTTTCCCTTTTTTTATATGGTGGTAGGGATTAATCATGTTTCATAATTTTATCGGAAATAAATCTTAACTAGCTACTTCATTTTCAACGCTTTAGCCTTAAAATTTTCCGTTAGTAAAAATCTTTTCTCTTGATTCTATAATAAATTGAGACAGGTCTGTTTTCCTCGATGTTTTTTCTGTTTTTATTTTTGTTTTGTTTTGCTTTTTTCTGTGGACAGTGAGTATCTTGATTCAGGATGTTTCCATCCACAGTTTTTTTGGCAGTCTCTCTCCTCTCAGCAGTGTACAACTGAATTTGTATTAAGCGCTCACCCCGTATTTAACGGTTGGTTGCTAAGTCCCAGATTTGTTTCTTCTAAATTACTATTACCTTTGACGAAGCTTCAACGACCTGTTTGCATTGTAATTAACCTTTTTTGAACGGTCACTCAAGGCTGAGACATTCTTGAATAAAGAATAATCTTTCAAGTACTTTTTAATCCATGTTTCTCTTCCAAAATCAGGGTAAGTAGTATTTTTGAGCGAAATTATGTGCATATTTTTGTCAATTATGGCATAAAGTGGCGTTGTGTATCGTTTTTTGTTAGGTCTTAAAAGACCCTTAATCTAAGGAACCTGTATTAGCGGTACGTTTGCTCTGCCATTTCCTGTGGGTGGCCGCGTAATGCAGATTTGACTGTGTATGAAAACCTTACACGGTAACAATCACCTTACGAAATTCTGAATGATAACCTGCAATTACAAACAAGGCTCCTTTGTCATTTTATCCTCTCGGGGGAGGGGTTGGGGTAGCTATTATTTTCTTTACCTCTTAATATTCTTAATGTGGGCTCAAGATCCCACAACTTTCCATCCTTGAATGCTATGGAAATGCCAAAAATCTGATTAAGCGTTTTTACTCTTTTCAGCTGTAAACTCAGCTAGTTATTGTCCTTTAAAAATAGCTTTAAATGTTTCCTGTCGATGCTCGATATGTCCCCAATTATTCTGTTAAAATTGAATACTTTACCACAGCTTTCTAATTTGGCTAAGACTCATGACATAATCATCACTGCTTTTAGCATTTGAAACTTCTCTCCACCACGAATGACTAATTGATAATGGCATGATTTATACATGTATGATATTTTTCAATAACAAGAAAATTGGGAATTTTGCTTGTAAAGGAATTAAAACTAGGTCACAACGCATGTGGAAGTGGCATAAAAAGGGACGGCCAGCCCAAAAATCACATCTTTCCTTTGCATAAATAAGCTTTCGGGTAAATCCAATTGAACTGAACAAAAACAATAGACAACTCTTTGGTGTCTGGCACTTAAGTAAAGCTGCCGTCCAAACATTTTGCATCGACCACCTTGCATCATAGAGCGGTCAAAATTAACAGTAAGTCCTTTTATGTCGATTAAAAAAAAATTACTAAAATTTGTCTTTCTTTCACTAATGCTTATGCGCCCAGCGCATGCCAACTCAACGGAAAAATATTATATTGCGTTCAAAATAATTAAGCTGGAAACAAAAAGCTCGTTCATCGCTTAATTATTTCTTCTGCTTCCAAAGAAATAAAGAAGTCACAATTTTTCAATGATCTCAAGAAGAAAAAAATCATAACATTAAAATGGCATCTTATGTTGCAATGAAGTTAGAATTTAAAACGAGAGTTAAATTTGTCAGTGTTGATTGAGTAGATTACCGAGGTTGCTTACCTATGATTCCTTCTTTATGTTATGCGCGCATTCTATTGTTGGCGCGGTTTTCCGTTGAAAGAAAGGCACCGCGATATTTTTTCTACCTTTCGAGTTTAAACTTTTATGGACACTTTTCCGTCGGGGAGTGCCTTTTACATTGTTAGACTGGTGGCGGATTTTTAACAGGAAGCGCCTTAATTAATTTTTCTCCTATAGCAAAATGGCCGTAGAAGTTTTTCTCTATCTGATGCAGTCACCAACAACATAGTCTTAGCGAGTTGCTTCGCCGGTTTGTAAGTAAATTAATATTGGTCTTACACGATTTACGCCCATACATGATTTTTATAGATACGTTATGTACTAAATAGTCAAATATAAAAAAAAGAAATCTCCCTTTAACATAGGCAACAACTGAACGTGCCTGAACAAAGAAGCCTAACTAGCATATGTATTAGGCTATTGTTGATTCAAATTCATCAGAAAACAATCAACTGCTCCCGATAAAAGGGCTAATATGTTTGTCAAATACCTCATTCGCTTCCAGTTCAGCGCACAGTGTGGACGACCAGGAAACCAGGATTATGGAATTCACTTTGCCAGTACATGACGATCGTCACATTAAGAGGCCGTTGAACTCCTTTATGGTATGGGCCAAGGAACGAAGACGAGAGATGAACAGAGATAACCCAAAAATGCGCAACGCCGAGATTAGCAAAATCCTTGGAGAGGAGTGGAGGCAGTTGTCGGACGAAGTGAAGAAGCCTTTCGTTGAAGAAGCCATACGCCTCAGGCGCCAGCACAAGATCGACCATCCAAACTACAGGTACAGGCCACGACGAAAGAACCGCCTGGAAGCCAACGGAGAAATTGTTCAACGTGAAGGATACCGCCAACCGTTGGCTCTCTATCCGAGCGCTGGTGCCACTTCGTCTGGATTTCTGACCCATTCCCTACATCAAGACTATAAATCAGCAATGTTTCCACCCCAGTTTGCCCATCACGACAAGCCAAGCTTCCCAAGCGAACACGCTTCAAAGCCCGGTAACAATTCAGCGGGTTATATAGCGCCATTTCCAGTACGGCCATCCGATGTCCCATCTTGGAATGGGTATTTGTCACCGGCAACATCACCTTATTACTTTGATCCACCCCGATTCACCATGTCTTATGAAAGTCCCGTGCGAGCAATCCATCCAGGAAGGATATCACCTGTTAAAGATAAGCTGCCAAGCCCGAACAACCCGGGCATGACAGGAAATCATTCCACTACCTGGCCGTACTTTGCCCTCAAGGCAGAACTGCAATACGTCTAAAGACAGTTTTTTTTCTTTTTGTAATCACGTGGTTTATGTGTTTTCTTAGTTACTTTAATGCTATTACCAAACAAAAAAAATTGTAGTACGTGGTTTTTTATGTTTATTTAGTTTTCACTTTAAAGCCTCATTGTGTGATTTTAAAATTATTTGACTTTGCAGTGTACCATAAATGCTAATCAAACATTGGCAAATGTTGATCCATGTTTGTTTTGATAATAAAGCCTGAAATGAGTTCAGCTTAAGAAAGTTGTGTATCTTTTATTTGCGGTTCGCTTGAGACAACCTTCAAATGGCAGTTACAATTTTATCCTTCATTGAAGCGTAGACTATACAAAATTATTTACCTCTTTTGAATGGCATTCACCACTAAACGAGATGTTATTTTCCTCGGGCTCTATTATTCAGGAACATTTCATTAATTGTACTTCCTCAAATGTTTATTATATCTCGTAGATTGCAATTAGTTACCCCCTCACAAATAGCACATCATACGGGGAAGGTATCACATAATTTTAATTTTTACTTGAACATTCATGATGTGCGAAAACCGACACCAGGCGTGTGAACCTTTATGTCAAAATCCTATTGAGTAAATTTTTAGTGTCAAAATCTTTGTCCAACACAATATAGCACGTGGGATTATTGTTAATTGGTTTTAGCCTGCCGCACGTCTGCTAAGAAGAAAGGTTTCCTATTTTTATCGGTCCAATTGAGTTCCTTTTCAATAGGAAAAAGCCGGCTTTCAAATTTATATTTCTGAAGCTTAGTCCTCCTGGAAAATTTACGAGATAATCTTTTCCAAAAAATATTACTCTATATCCGGTCATAAAACGCTTCGATAGTTTTGGGTGTGTATTTTACACCTTAAATTCGCTAATATGACCACTGATTGACAAAAATCAATGGTTTAGAAATTCACTTAAAGCTTGAAAGTAACAAAAAACTGCGCGTTATGGAGAGTGTGCCAATACAAGCTCAAAATGTTTGGACAATCAAAGAGGCACACAAAAAAGACTTATACAAAAGTTGTATATCGTTTATGCTTATTGACGAAGATTAGCATTAATCTTCTGCACGGAAGCCAAATGGGGCGAAAATAAGTCCTGAATCAGTTCGTTTTTTCGGTGCAGTGATTCTCAAACGTCTGATATGATCCAATTTTAAGGCAACTATTTCTCTGAAAGAGGGATATCATAAAATTTACGTCGCTACTGCGGTAGTTCCATTTACGCATGCCGCCATTTTGATGGACCAAACTAAGGTTTTTTGTTTTGGTCTTTTGTCATTGAATGGAATCCCAGGCTCTCTCAATTCAATAACGGAAAAAAAACACACCGAAGATAAAATAAAGCACGTAAGATAAGAAAATTAATGGAATTGCCTCGAAAATTTGTCTGGAATGATAAAAATTTCAGACGCTTGACAGAAAAAAGGAAACGAAATTATTAAGAGTAACTTTGAGTCAGCAGGGGAAAATATGATTTTTCTAGTCATTGTCTCCGTTTTCAGCCAGTTTAGTTTTTGTCTCACATCTAAAATTGTTGTTTTTATTATTCTTGAGGCCACCTGGTGAACAAATTTTTCTTTCTGATAAACGAATACTTTAGTGGAGAGCTGATGTTTGGTCTAAAGTTCCGGAGGCGGCGTTTCAAATATTATGCCAGAAGCATTGCAGCTTGTCTAGTTCTATAGACGCTAAATGAAGTGTGCAAAATTCGCTTTCAAGTCGCTTTTACTAATAATCGGCAATAAAAAGAGAGAAATGTTGCGTGAAATAGACTCTTTAAAACAAATTTAAGCTATAAAAGAGCTTGTTTCAGATCTTTCGTGCAAGAGTTTGTTCAATTTTTACAGGCAACAAATTGTTGATCTTTTGTATGTTTTCACTGTTCTGTTTCCTTTTTTCCACAACGCGTCTACATGTGCTTACATAAAATGCGTTTTCAGTGTCTTTTGTTTTCCCTAAGGGTGACCAGATCAATTCCAGGCATTGAATACAGATTCAGGGTTCCCAGCATGTTGTGAAAAGAAGTCACCAAAACGTGGAAATTCCATGAAAAACAGGACAGGTAATTATTTGTGAAAAGGTCTGTCTCACTAATGTTTCGTTCCTGAAAATCACGACAAAAAAAAAATGAAGGGTGGAACTTTCGCTTACACGTCAGCGTGCTTTGAAGGAACGTCAAACGCCAAAATGGCAAAATCTCATGGCCAATATTTACAATTTTGTTTCGTGCAGTAGGACCGCTAGGAGCATGAAAAGATAAAAGCGTATGCATGTGGCTTCTCTGAAAGAAATTGTTTAGAAGCTTTATTTTTACAAAAGATTTTCCTTCTTTTTTTAAATGGAGGCAAGAAAAAGTAAATTTACCGGTGAACTAATTCAAAAGGCCTCGTGTTCGCCTTTACTACTTTTAAAGAACAAAAGTAGATTTGTCGGCCTATCTAAAAAATTACTTGCCTTTCATCGTTACTAGTTCATTAATTTAAGGAACGTTTCAGCACAGGATCAGAGAAAAAATTCGTGTTTAGTCAGTTGCATCATCTTTATCAGAAAACTACAGAAGTGAAAAAAATCAAGACACCAAATCAGATAAAAATCATTTACTATTTCCCCCCTCCCTGCCTCTTTGTGATACTGAATGCTACTCATGAAAAGCAGGCGCACAATTCTTGTTTTTTCCGTTGCAAAAAGATCAGGGAAGGGTGCAAGTCTTTTTAGTCAATCATTTCTGGGATTTCGTCGAAAGTAGACCAGTTAGGAGGAAGCTTTATATACTTCAAGAAAATAAAAATCACAGTCTCGTTTCTAACAGCAACGAAATTTTAATCGTAGATATTGTACTCTGAGCACAACAAAATGAAATTTGTTCAATTTAAGCGCTAATATACATTGCAGCTATGGATCTACCTGCGATTTGCTTATCTGGCCTAGCAACGACATTGATTTGAAAAGAGAGAAAATGTTGTGAATCAAAACTTGTTCAGCACGAACAAAAAAGTTTCGCTCAGCATGACTACCACAGCGGGATACATTATCTCGCCGCATCGTAGACACCAGCGTCTTCTCTCCACGTTTTTGGGTTCGCGCGCATTTTCCCCCTCACCCTGCTTGGAGTACTCATGGCAGTTTGCCATTTGATGGCAAAACCTACATCATTTCTGGGATATTTTCATTTCACTTAGAGTACGTAACAGAGGGAGTGATAAATTTACCTCATTAAGTCCTAAAGTCTCGCAGATCATGACCAAAAAATAAAATTCAGCATCTTATCAAGCAGAATGCAACATCTCTGAGGAAAATTTTGCGCAGAATACATGGGAACGCCATATGGCTGGGAATTAGATTCATATTTTGTGTATCATTGTTCTTATTTGTTATGTTGATCATTAGTATCAGTACATTTCTGTTTGGCAATGTAAATTGAAACTTTATGCTATGTAATTTATCCATCTATCTATCTATATATATATATATATATATATACATATATAACTCTCTGTCTTAGAATCTATATACGTATATTTTTTAAATAAATAAATATACATACATATATATATGTATATATATATATACACATCTATATGATGAATCGACTGTAATTGAGTTATAAATAGGCTTGTGTGGGGAGGAAAAAATGGTTCATGATCTAGTCGTAAAATCTGTACAAATTTAAATGAATTTAAATCAAATTCTCCAAGAAATATGTAAGTTGATTTGTTTATTTTTTTCCTATGCTGTGCAAATTTAACGCGATTGAATGATTAGAATAAGTTAAAATCAGTGATTAAAAATAGTATTACAAAATCCAATTTTAAATTTGCAGAAAAGAAGCTTTTACTTAAAAATTCAACGTGCAAATATTGTCGTACAACTAATAACAATTTGTCGGCATTTATTGATGTTACAAAAAGACAACTAAATTTATGGAGGTTAATACCTGTCAATAGAAAGCAATTTTGCATGAAAACCAATTTCTTGGAGTAGTTTTAAGATAGACAATTTTTTTATGAATGTTTCAGTACTCTACTACTAAGTTTATAAAGATGCTTATATTGGAAAGGTAGAACTGGTTTTACTTCGACATTTCTGTTTATCATACATAGTTTTTTCCCCTTTTCTTTTCCTATATGCATGAATCAAGTCAGCAAATGTAAATAACAAATTTGAGTATTTCATAAAAAAGCGGTTTAGCTGAAATTTAAAGAAAAAAGGAAAATGATAATCTTAAAAAGAGAAACAAAGAACGAAATCATAATTAATCAGTTTTCTTAAACTCACAGCTTGCTTGGCCTTTTTTATGAGCTTTTGAGTTATCACATAATAATTTTTATGAAAGAAAAATTTTGAAAGTATATTTAGCAAATTTACAGTTAGTTCCCAATGAAACTACGCTTAAATCGCTTTTACGATAGTCATGCAAATGAGTTCTTGAACGCATCTCTGAAGAAAATGAGCTCCGTGGAATCAGCACAAGTACACTTCTATTTAATCCTCTTCGGCTACAGTCTGCCGAACTATTAAAAACGCCGCTTATAGAAAAAATAATAAATTTTTAGCATGACGAATTCGACAAAAAGGAAATGAAATCCTCAATTTTTACTTGTAATAGCTACAAACACACATTCTACCCCTCTTCAAAACACAAGATGTTGGCGCGAAATATTTTCTTAACTTTTACGCTAACTTAACTTAGGTCACAATTCTCTTTACTTTTCTGCCTCTCTGACACGCTGCTTAAACATCTTTAATGGTTTTTACTATCATTTTCCCCTGAACATTAATTAGAAATAACGATTATTCTGGCGGCTTCATTATATAGCGGAAGTGTACATTCAAATAGCGTGCGGCATCCTTAAGAAAACTTTTAAACCTTTTAGTAAGTTCAGATTTGAGGCACTTTTTAAAAAGTAAGTTGAACATAAAGCCAATGCCCTCAAAGGGAATAAACAGATGAAATAAGAAAGGCGTCATCAAATAATGATTGAAAAAAAAAATACAAAAATTAACGATCATGGTTCAAGTTCTCATCTGTGTAAAAAAATAAGAAATCTTGTTTTTGATGATCATAAATATTTGATTTTTTATTTTAGCTCCTAACTCGGGAATTGTCCACAAAAGATAGCTACTAATTTACAATCGATTTGGAAACGTTGGGAAAATAAAAACTGAGTGGTCGTTTCTTTAATCCATACGATCGAGAAAAATTTAAAGTGAAGATTATCGATTCTTAATGGTTTAAAGACAGAATAATGAAAAATCGACTATCAATTACCTTAGAAACTGATTGAGCAAACAGCTGCATTAATGAAAGTTAACTGATGAGAAAATAATAATTTGTGAGCATAAGGGCGACTGAAAAAATTTCTTTTCCTGACAACCTTATTTTTTAATCGTTAAGATTTTTGTAACATTGCAATTTTATCTCTCCATTGACTTTTTTATTCGCTCTCCTTTTGATTTATTGAAATATTTCAATTTTTTCAAATGACAACAGAGGCCGCAACTTGAAATGAAATAAGTAGAGAAAGAACATCAAAAGTCTACAAAAAGGGAAACTAAAAAGTTGTGCACAGACAACCGATGTCTTTTCTGACTAATGGGATACATGAAAAAATAACTCAGCTCTGAATGATTAAGATAAATGCAGTTTTCAAGTAATTCAGTGCAGAAGAGGGTTAATTCAGTGCAAAGAAGTAACAAACCCAACTGAACAATTCCTTGAACTGTTTGGCCGGACTTTGAACTTTTTACACCTTACAGATGTGAAAATCGCATTGTATATTATTGCTTTGATCGTACGCGGTTGTTTTGACCGAGCGCACAATGTCACTTGCAGGATTTGAATAAATTATTTTTGCGCTTGATGCGCGCGCTTTGCTTCTGCCTAATTATGATAACCTATCTCGTATTTTTTCGTGTATATTATTAATACGTAATCACATGATTTTTCTCGTGCAATTTAGAATAAATAAGCGCTTGTAAAATTTTTTCAAAGACTAACAAAATTGCACTCGCTCTACGAGCTCGTGCAATTTTGTTTGTCTTTGAAAAAATTTACTCGCTCTTATTTATTCCAAATTGCTCTCAAATCATGTGATTACCTTTACAAATTGAATGTGGGGAAGCATTTTCAAAGCGGAGTCTATGGAATAATCCAATAGGCGGATTGATTACATCAAAATAGAGTGCTTTCCGATTGGGCGTCGTAAAACCAATCATAATAATCGCAACAGCCAATCAGAACTCAAGGTATAAACAGGCGAACTCTCTTGAGCGCGGGAAAACGTGCGTGACCAAGTCATGATTAATTTAAGTATCGAATCTGATTGGTTGAGAAAATGGCGCGAGTTTTCTGCTGAACCAGTCACTGGGCGAATCAAAGCAAAACCAAAACATTTTCGAACTAGCTTCGACATTCAATTGAAAACTGCTCTAAAACGCGAGAACGTCAATTAATAGCACGTTACATGATCTCGCTAAGCGGTGAGAATGAGCGACCGGCAGCGCTCTAACGACGCTTGGTGGCTGTAAGGATAGCGGAGTAGCTTCCAGAACAGACCTTACTGCCAAGCATTTTTCAGGTGAGCGGAGGCGACTTGAATACTGGGTTTGACGTCCTAAATTCAACGTGTTCATGTTTCAAAACAACTGAGTTTCAATCAACAAAGCAGCATAAGAGAATATCCTTTCTGTCAGCAAACTTTTCATCATATATCATCGATGTACATTCTGTACGGTCACTTCCCTGAGAAACTAAAGCTACTTCTACGTGGGACACGTCCCTAACTAAGAGGCTCCTTTCGATGTCATCTAAGAAAGAGAGAACATTAACTGAACTGAAGGCATAGTTCCTTCAGTGGAATAGCTAAGAAACAGGCGAGATTCTTTGTAAAATGCTTTTGGTCGGGTCTTCAGGACCTAATGCACAAGCAGACCACCCAATGGGTACAACAGGCAGAGCAAACTTTTTGCAATAAAAAGTCGTGTAGACAGTTGCGAATCAAGAGCTGAAAATAAAATACAAAATTATAAATATCATATCTTTGTCTAAAAATCGTCAATAAAGTATAACGAAATGCTTGCGCACTTCAATAACTTTTTAGCTTCCGTGGGTAGTTTATAACGTCCTTCACTTACTCATTCTCAACTACTGGTGTAAGAATACTTAACTACGCAAAAACTTAATTTCACTGTATTCCGGTTTTTCAGGCGAAGATACGGTGGTTATTCCATTTTTTCAGTACTTTCTTCGGAACAGTCCTAGAAGACTGTCCAGTTTCTCGTCTCGCCCATCGGGTGGTCTGCCTGTGCTTGACCATGCATAAAGTTCAATATCCCTCCAATCATTTTGAACCAACTGACAAATAGTCACGTCTTTTGGCGAGAGTGGCGAAAAAAAAACGACTTGATTCCAACAGGGACACGAACCTCTGACCGTCGGTTCCCGTTCTTTACCCACAGAATACTCAATAGAACGTTACATGCACGCCAATAAAAGACTGATATCAGACACGCGTCCTGCATGTGGCACTTTTGATACAAGCGTCAAAAGCCAAAACCGGTCAGGGTAAACTCAAAACGCTAATGACCAAGTTGCAATGGTTTTTAGTTTCGAATCTGATTGCTTGAGAGCATAGCGCGAGTTTTCTTCACCCATCACAGAGCAAAGTTAAGTGAAACCAAGGCAATCCCGGATTAATTCAGACACTCGATTGAAATTGCTCTACTATGGGGATCAGCAATATCTAAAGCGTTGAGTGAGCGAAAAGGACAAGAAAGATGGTAAATTTTGAGCTCGGTTGTTGAGTGAAGAATAAAGTTTCCAGTTCTCGTGGGCTATTCAGATTTTTTCCTTTTCCTCACGCTTGCGTACAGACGGATATCATCTCTTTAACTTCCATTTTCTTTTTAACATGTCAATTAATCCAAATCAATGTGTGGATGCAAAAGGGAAATAATATGCAAGAGCCAAGAGTTCCCAACATGAACTGCCACAGCGTTTTTATTTTAATTAGTTGTTTTTATTACTCATCTCTCCTGATTATGTTTAAGAAAATCAAACAATTCAAGGTTTCACAAAAGGTGGGAAAATAAAAATTTGAAGAATAGGGTGGAAGGACTGCTTTTGAAGCAACCTAAAACAGTAATGGAGAGTGATATAAAGAAGTAAAAGCCATAAAATTCCTTAGGTGAATAAGTGATGAAAAGATAGACCCTAGGAACAAGCTTGGCATCACCAAACAACTCTAAGATGTGGGACTGCGCATTTGTGATATAATAGACTGAATCAACTCCTTACACCAATACAACATGTACTTTAGGGACACAACTTCACTAATTCTTGGAAAGAAAGACTAATTTATATTCCAACATTTTGAAATGTTTCTTGCTCATAGTCATGGTGCCTTTGATGGTAATTAAAACTGACATGAGACTAGATTTTGTTGAAGTTGTGACGAGATGATAAACCCATGTGTGGATAACAAAAAAAATGCATAAACTAGCCAGACACTACAATCCATTCCTATTTATACAACTGTAAATAAATTCATTTATTTGCTTATTGCTCTTCATTTTTCCTGAGGTCATATGCTATCCTAGGAGATGTTTCTTAGCAGCAACAGTTACTTTCCTCTCAAAGTTGGGTGATTTAATCTTTTTGTTCATGTCATAAAATGGATTCATAATAACCTGCAATAATAAAAGGGAAAAAGTGTGTTCAAAACCAGGCAATGATATAAAGCAAAGATTCATACACACATTACAGAGTGTAACACCACCAAACAAATGCTAAACATCAAAACTGTTTTACATAGCAGGGTAAATAACATACAAAGAGATGAGGTGTCCTTTGGTTTTTCATTAGTTTGAAAGAACATTTTACCATAAATATGTCAAGGTGGCTAAAAAATTGTTTCATTGTTTTCTTACTCTAGTTCTTCGTTAGACTGATCTTCCCACACCTTTTCGTGTTCCGTGAAAATAGTGTCAATGTGTTTTGATCATTTCAAATTTAATAGCAACATTACAGCCTCTTTCAAGTGCCATCCAACTAATTTTTTGAACCAAGGGTAACTTAAGCAAAATGTCACTGATACAGTGTTTTAGGAATCTGTGTCGTTGCTATGGTGACCATAATTGTTAGAAAAATTATCTCAACTGCATTAAGAAATAGTTGGGCATTGTTTTTGGCATCATTACTAAAGAAAAACATTGTTAAATGGAAGCTCCAATTCATCAAAGAATCAGTTTTTAAAAACAAGGAAACCATTTTGAGCTACCTTGAGTCTGAATTTGTAATATCATGATGGTTCAATTCCCAAAATTCATACTTTGTACCAGTTGACTGAGTGAGAGAGCTGGTTGGGAAAATACATTTGGCTTGAGGTCATGAGCACAGCGAGGTCTGTGTGTCATGACCAAAAGTCAAATATTTTCCCACTAAGCCCCAACAAACTCAGTCAATAGTCATTTTAACATAATTATAACCACTAAGTTATTAAAAATTTCAAAACTTTTTTTGTGTCAAACTATATCAGATAGACTTGCATGCAAAAGAAGGGTTTGCATTGGACAACTACTAAAAATATTCTACAGAAAGCAACTTCATTTATTTCTTTGAATTAGAACAAGAAATTCATGGTTCATTGAGAAGTACGACTCTTTCTCATTGGTTACATTTCCAATTGAAGTCCTTGATTCCAATCAAAACTCTAGGAAAATGCAAAAGAGCTATACGACTGCAGAGCAAGATGGCTTTTTTCAGACCACCTGTCTGGCTCTACACACCCCAGCTTCTACTATGGTTTGTTATGGAGTTGCAGACCTGGGGCTGTATAGTCATACGATAAATAACAATAACAGTTAAAGAGTTAATCCACAGAGTGCACATAGAAAATTTATTTTAAAAAATGACCTGAAAATATGTTTTCTTGATTATGACATTTGTTTGTACCTAATGTATCTATAAGCAAATAAGAATCTCAAAGTACCTTGATGTATGTTTCATAGACATCAGAAAAGAAACTCTTTATTCCATCATCATTTCTCACATCATGAAGCATCATAAATCTCTTACATTAAATAAGTCAAGGGAAAAGAAAGCTTAAGTTAAACACTCTTTTCAGAATGTTTTTTACCAAAGAATTCCACATTGTTCCAAATCATTACACTGTTGTATCCAAAATCCAAGCTAATGAGTGCACAATCCTAATGACCATTTTTATTTTGCATTTGCTCATGGACAAACAATTGCATGTCCTCACTCCTAGGAATTTTTTTCCTTCTGATCATGTACATGTACACAGCTTAGCCACACATCTCTACTATTAAAGTATTTGCTATTTCTATTACCTTCTCTGTATAAACAAATATCAAATCTGGAAAACATCATCATCTTAATTCCAAACTTTTACCGGAGTAAACAAAAGTGGTCTTTGTTTTCGTTAAATTAAGTGTAACTATGAAAAAACAGAATCCATTATTTGGCCCCATTTTTGAGACATAGACCAGTGCTTGAATGCATTCAACTTGAAATATAACCTACTCAGGTCACACTGACACATAAACAAGTACTAAATAAACTTGGGTGGGTACATGCATGTATAGGTTGCCTAATAAATATACTTAATTTGCTCTGACGAAGGGCTGATGCTCAAAACGTCAGCTTTGAAAGTCTTCATAGTGGTCAATTTACATTATCAACTCCATTGATAATATTAAATTACCTAATCACACTTGTATCCATTTACCATAATGTCATATGATATTTTTATATTTTATATTTTTATAAGTGTGTTTTTATAAGTGTCCCGCCACTTCTACCTTCTCTAGACACAATATTCAGTCTATTCTGTTAACCTTTCAACTCCCATAAGTGACCAAGACAGAATTTCTTCTTATAATATCAATAAAATACCAAGCAGACAAGTGATGAGAATAAAGAAAAATATAAATTAGGGAATTATTAGTTGATCCTATACCAAATTCTTCAAACGAACATCACAAGAACTATACAGCAGACAGTAAGGAGAATTACTGATGAGATCTTGGGAGTTAAAGGATTAATTTGGTTCTATATGCTTTGAACTAAAAGGATATCTGAGGCTGTCACAAAAGCTGACACAAACCATTCATTGAACTTGTCAACATTTTTCAGATACCTGTTTTAAGGAGGCAATCAAAGTAAAGAATATTTGCATCATAATTGAAGCACTACACACATCAACTTCATTATTACACGGATAATGTAAATAAACTTCAGTCACAGTATTTAGCTGAGTAGAAAATTTGCTGATTAGGCACTCACAAGTATGAACCCTTAAACCCTTTACACCCAACATCAGTATGCATATTCTCTATACTGTTCTCTATAAATTTCTATGGTTCTGTCAAGGAGACTCTGTTTAACTCTTTAGCCCCTAAGAGTGACTCACATCTTATTTCTCCTCACAATATCACCCCTGAGTCACACATTAAGGTTACAAGAATAAAGGAAATGATCACTAACTAAAAAAGCTCTTGATTGTTACTCAATTTCTCCTTGTGAACAACTTAGGGAACATGTAGAGAACAGTATGGAGAAGATGCAAACTGATGTTAGGGTGTAAAGGGTTGATAATCAAGAGCTCCTTTAATTGGTGGTCATTTCCTATATCATTGTGAGCTTGATGTTTGTTTCAGGGGTTTTATTGTAAGGAGAAATTAGATGCTAGTCACTCTTACCGGTCAGAGGGTTAACTCCTAAGATGTGAAAATTAATTATCTGGATTGTGTGAATACCCTTTTCATAATTTTTGGTCAAAGATTTGGTGTTAAAGCATTCAAAATTGCCAATTGTTATCTTTCTGTTTTAAAATGCATGCATATTGTAGGGGGAAATTCCTCTTCAGTCACTCCTTGGAGTGAAAAGGTTAACCCTTTTGCTCCCAGATCAAATTTTTAATTCTCCTTATTGTCAACCATACAATTCTTATAATGTTAGTTCACAGAATTTAGTATTGGATCAACTAACTATCCCCAAATTGGTATTTTTCTTTATTCTCATCACTTATCTGGCTGATTTTGTATTGATATTGTAAGGAGAAATTCTTTCTTGGTCACTCATGGGAGTAAAAGGGTTAAAGTGGCTTCCTTATAATTACATTTAGGTTTAGGTAAGACAATCAAGGACCTCATCACTTCACCTATGACAAGAATGATAAAAACTAACTCATAGGTGAAAAATTTTTACAATTGACATTGACTTGTGCAAACTTTTGTAGTTTTCTGAATCTTTGGATTTTTATTACAGAGAGCTACTAATTTAAATTGGGCTACGGAAGTCAAGTCCCTAATTATTTTCAAACTTACATTCCTGTAGTGGACCACATAGATTCATCAACAAGATCCAGTGCAGCATGTGCGATAAACTGATTGAGGTGTCTGTGATCATCTCTCTGAAGATTTACAAATCAGGAAAATGCAGACTGTTGTACATGTACATGTAATCGCATCATTTATCCACTGCCACCATCGCCCAAGTTTTTGTTTAACAATAGTGTTGAATACAGTCAAATTAAAGTACCACCAATATGCAAGCAGCCAAAGCTAAACGTAAATCGTGTGAATTTTGATTATCATTTACAGTTTGAACTGAGTGATCATTGAACAGGGCGAAAAGTTACCTTATAGCTTTCGCGGCCCTGAGACGAATCCATAGATTTCGTTGGTGTATTGAATTCCATTTCAAACACTGGATTATCGCGGTGTCCGACAATTGCAAAGTAATAGTTTCCCAGCATTTTGATCCCTGGAATTATAACATTCGTTGTCAAAATCTAACTCATTTCAGTGCTTCACTTTCCACAGTATAATTTGTCGTTTGACCGAGGAAAGTTTTCTTCCAGGCGCTCAAATCTTGAACGAAAAGACTGAGGTGAGCTGACATCTTGTCCAATCTCCCCTCTGTCAGATCCAAAATGGCGGTCAGTCCCATCCCACGCATCCTTGCGCGACGAATTTTTCCGCCAATGGCCTTGCCAGGAAAGAACCGTGTGGCGCGCAGAGAAAATTTGTGCAAACTCCTTAGTTTAATTTGCAGATAGTTTGGCACATTATGGCTTAGCAACTATTCGACAAGCAGTAAAATCAAGGTTTTGGAACGGATCTAACGACCTTGCAGGTAATTAGATAAGTTTGCTGGTACAACTCTGGAAGATTGTTATGTTTTGGAGCGCTTAATTGAAGAGCCTCCAGTTTCCTAGCAGTGAAATATACAAAAACCCCGCTGTACATGCATGCAATTAACTGGGTTAAGGTTGTTAAAGCAGTAGCCTCGTCAAACGAACGTGTTTGATCGTGTGCTCTATTTTGATTCATCTATGTTTTATCGTGTAACGATTTCACTTCTTAAGATGTGAGATTTTTCGCTAACAAAATAGTTACTTAAGGTTGTTCGTAGTTCGCAAGCGCCCTACAATTAGTCGGAAGGTACGGAAGATTAACAGTGGTAAACAAGCCGTCCATGTCTTTCTTCGCCGTTTTGAGCTCGAAAGCGTGATTTGCATGTTGTACCTTTTTTTTCTGTTACGTGGTAAATCTGATCAGTTAATGTAATTCATTACATAGTGAAAGCGGATGAACTTACGTTCGGTGACATGTCATATCTAAATACTTGTGCTCTCAAAACAGTTTACAGTACCCTTTTCAGTACCAAACTGTCTAGAAGAACCACCTTATCATCAATGACTTCAAATTGTTAAAATTTTATTTCTAATTTTCTTTGTACAGCTGCAATAGCCACATGTAAACTTTTACTAAATACGTGTTTGTAGGTATTGTACGATAACGAGGTAATCATCAATATTTTATTTTGAATTGCAAGCAGCAGGGTTCGGCTAAAAAAATACAAATTTTAGAATTAAGCTTGACTGAATTCTGACTGGAAGTGATCTACATTGTTCTCTCAATCAACAGTGTCCTCCCTTGAGACACCTTATTAATGTGTTGGCTAGATAACCTAGACTCACTAATAAATATGTACTCTATATTCCTGTAGAAGTAATGTACCACGCATGTTTACATTGGGAAGCACTTTTTTTTTCCTGCAAGCTTAACTAGGATGAAGTTGTTTTCTGAGTGATAGCTTGGCTTATGACCACAACCTGATTACTGATCAGTGGAACTGTGGTTAAAGACCTCTAAGGGGTGACAAAAATTTCTTGATGTCTCTTGAAAGCTGCATTCAGTTTGAAAGGGCACATTTCCTGGTGTTAAATTTAGGCAGATAATTTTTGACCATAGAAATTTTAAAATTGTCTAATATGTGACATTAGATATGCTTTGTCATTTGATTATTGTATTGTCTTGCCTTAAAACTACAGTCATAAATATACATACTAGTAACAGATCTCAGAATTAAGAACTGGTTCACTAGTGGAAAGAGAGTTGTTTGAGAATAAAAACCTGTGAATAGTTTTTCTTGACTACCACTTTATTTAGGTGAGAAATATCATTGTTTTTTTAGGTCATTCCTGTCTATTTCACTCAATCGCACTTCATTCCTCACTTTTTTAGTTAATGTGTATTCTTGATTAAAATTACCAGGAAGCCTTTGAAGAATTATGGCTGATAGATTCCCATCAGAAGATGCAAGTCGGTCATCCCAGCCTTTGCGTGGACCATATTCTGAGCCGAGATCACAACGACAAGCCCCTCGTCAATATCCAGCTAGTTTGGATACTGATCTAAGCCTCATTACAGAGCTTCGCAGGTCTGAAGAGGAAGCTTCTGGACATAGATCCCTGCCAAATAACTTGGTAAAATTTTATCATGTAAACTTTACAAACATTTTTTTCTTCTTTTGAAATTACAGGTCCTGTTGTGTGTATATATATATGTGTGTGTGTGTGTGTGTGTGTGTGTAAAAAGTCATGTGAATATTAGTGCACAAGTGGTGTTCTTCTTGTTTTTACTTGGTGATTTTTCCATAGTACAGTTCCTTTGTTGAACTGGGATTCTGCTAAAAGTCTTCCAGTTTTGCATACCATGTGAGAAATTCATATGCAGGTGAAACCTGCAGATTTGGGTTATTTCTTTATTCATACACAGAGTTCTAATGGTTAATTTGTTTCACACTCACTTCACACATGGTCACATGTGTTTCACACATTTTTCACATGCACTTTACTGTTAGTGAGTTTGAAGCTCACCATTACTGGACTAAGTCATGAGATTTTCTATTATTATTTCCAATAAATTTCCCTCTTATCAGATTCATTTTTGTAGTTCTCAAATCGTTAGTCAACCCTTTGACCTTGAAGAGGGTCTGGCATCTTATTTCTCCTTACAGTATTGCCCCTGAATTACACATGAAGGTCACACAAATAAACTAAATGATCACCAGCTTAAGTAGCTCTTGACTGTTGAGCAATTTCTCCTTGTCAGCACCTCTGGAAATGTATAGAGAACAATACAGAGAATAAGCATAATGATGGTAGGGTGTGAAGGGTTAACTACTTCTTTCCAATATACTCAGCTGCACTTTGATACTGAAGGTAACTTTTATTTGTTGTTGAAAGGGATGGTCTTCAAGAGCAAGTGCTCTCTCACCATCAGCTGCAAGTGGTGCAACAAAAAAGAAAGGAAAACACTTTGAGCAGGTGAAGCTGCCTCCTAAGGCTGGCTCAGCTAGCCCCTCTTCTGATGGTACCCATTTTACTAGAAAACGACACCATACACCAGCTACAGTTCCAAGAACACGCCTACCTCCTGGTACCCCAATGGCAGAGAGGTTGGCTATGGAAAGTTTAAAGCAAAAACTGTCTTTTGAGGAAAAACCTGAGGTCAGTTTGGTTTGTGGTACTCACTGTAAATCTCTAGCCTTAAGTTCAAATACCTTCTGTCGTGATTTATTAAATTTGTAATTATTTTTTGATAACATCCGTTACTTGGTAAATTAAATGTGAAAAAATTCCATTGCTTTAATATTTTTGTCATTGCCTGGATATATGAGAATTACCTGAAAACTTTTCATGGGACTAAAATACAGTTAACAGTCCATTTTACAGTTGTGTGCTTAGTTGCCAAGCCTTTGAACAGGAGTGAGGCTAAGGGTGACCTTGTTATGATACAAACTTGCTGCTATTCAAATGTAAATCTCTTTGTTATCATGCTAACCAGATACTGGTCCTTATCACAATAAGGTCACTTTCAGCCTCACCCAAATCAAAGGCTTGGCAACTAAGTACACAATTATAAAATGGCCAATTGTGATTTCTACATTTTTCATTGATATGTGAGACATGATTTTGGTGATTTGTCTCTGAAAATGTGTAGTAGACACTAGTTGTCAGCAATTGTTGTGGAAACCTCATGGGAAATGTTTGTAGTATTTTTTAACCCTTTCACTCCTAGGTCTCATTAGCAATTTTCCTTAACATCTGCCATACAATACTTATAATGTTAGTCTGGAGAAGTTGGTATTGGATCAACTAACAATCCCCTAATTACTATTTTCTTTATTCTTATCACTTGTCTGCTTGATATTTTATTGATCTTGTAAGGAGAAATTCTGTCTTGGTCACTCGTGGGAGTTAAAAGGTTAAAACTCATTCCTTGGGTGTAATTTAAGAATCTTGATCCATTCTATCTGTTTCTGTATTTGACTATCCTTAACAATACAGCTTAACATGAACTTGCAAGTTTGTTTGTGGATCCAAACTCTAGTTTGCATTTTCTCAAATGGTGTGGTTTAACTGTCTCTAACATGTACGTGTAATTGGATTATAGCGTGATGAGGAGGGTCCCCGAAGTAGAGGTGGGAGATCATCACAAAATCAATCATCTAGCACAGCTAATAATGAGAGAGCATTACCTACACAACCAAGAGTACCAGCCACTGCCAGCTTACCAGTGTTGGAGATGAATGAAACTGAGACAGCAAGGACTTCTACAGAGGTAGCTCCTAGATCAACAGCGTCTAAGGTATAAATTCTACAAAGTTTGGGTATGATATAGTCTATGCTGTGTGGGTTTATATGTCTACTTATGCACATGCATCCTGTACTTTATTTACACATATTTTATAATAAGGTATACAGAGTTCTCACTTATTTTACACATGATAAGTCAAAAGAAATTTTCAAACAGGTAAAGCAATCCTTTTCCCTATTGAATTTACAAGATGTTCAAGCAACTTTTAAAAAAAACCACCACAGGCTGTAAATTTTTACTAGTTATGACCTGGAAAGGAAAACACTGAGAATAGCTTGTTTAATGTTTGTGCCCTTATTTGTGGTTTTAGACTCATTCAATAATGGTATCTCTCTGTCTATTAAACTCTATTAACTAACAATTGGTACAGTTTAACTAATATTTTCCAGTAGCATTCTGTGATTTTTGTGAGTTAATTTGAGCTGATTTTATCTTTTGCTGTTCAAGGTCAACACACCTTTGATCATTGCAAGGCTCAATCAAGTTCGGGTAAGAATTTAAGGAAAATATACAGAAGAAACTTTGAAAAAAAAAACCAGTAAATTCTGGTAACTTTTTTACCCACTTATTTACATTAGCATCCTGATTTTTCACATCTCAATGAACAAGGAAGTTTGTTTGAATTATTGGATAGGAATTATTTGCTTGGGAGGAACGTGGAAGACAGTTTTGTTTCTTAATGTCAGGAGTTTGGAGAATATGAGGGTTCAAAAGTAAAGGATTTTTCTTAACCCTTTAACTCCCAAGATCCGATTGTTAATTCTCCCCTCTTGCTACTACACATTACCTTGTCAATTGGTTGTGAGAACTTGGTGTTGGAGCAAGATAACATCTGCCTGATTAATCTGTGTATTCTTATTAACTGTTTGTTGGATAATCTATGGATATTTTAGGGAGAGGTTACATGTTAATCACTTCTGGGAGTTAAAGGGTTAAGGTATTTACTTGGTGGCTGCAATTATTTCATAATGTTCATACATTGCCTTTAAGTGCATGAGCATAATCAACACCATTGACCAGTTGCATGTGCTGATAATGTGTCCTTTTATTCTTTCATCAGGGCTTTCTCAAACAAGCTACTGAAATGTTTGTCACTTTACAAAGTACAGGCAGTGATGAAAGGGTAAGTTAATACACTATACTGTATGTGAATATAGTCTGAAATGGGAGAAAGTCCTCTGCTGTATTCTTGCTTTTGCCCTTTTGTAGGAAATTAAATTCAATTTGTAATTGTGATAGTACTGATTTGATGCGTGGGAGTGGATTTACAGTGAACATTTTGTCATACCTTTAGATGTGTAACTTTTGATTTACTTCTGTGGCAACTTTTTATTCATTATTAATTGATGTAGTACTAGGCTGTACCAATTAAATTTTGAATGTTCTCCACACAGTCCAGTGAACTAAATGCCCAAGCAGTGAAGATTGCAAGGCTAATCAAACAGCTCAAACAGCAAGAGAAAGCTTATGTAGAACTTCTTGAAAGATCAGTGGTGAGCTTTTCTCATCAATAACACATTAACATGTGTACAGTACTGTGAAGAAGCAATGAGAGTTAAATCTGCAAAATTTATTCTTTGTTGGCATAAATTTCTTAAGGGATTTCACATGAAATTTTAAGCCACTTTGTCATGTTGGTTTTGCATCATTGTGTCAAGACGAATGATGACATTCTTAGTCACAGTTTCCGTTAATGGGCATATGGACCTAAGGTTTTTCTCTGTTCTTGAAAGGCATAGAGGGTTATTGAGATTAGTTGGGCTTGAGGTGTTGCTTTGACTGTAGGGTTCAATTGCCAATAGTTTTTACACAACAGGACATTTTGCTTCATGTAGGTCATATGTGACTGATGAAAAAGGCTGCTCTTCTGCTGAACCATTCTTTGACAATTATATGGGAAGTTTATAATACTCTGAGAAAATGGTTGTTATTGTACAATTATGGTATCTTTGAGAAATTTCAGTATCTTACCCCTTTCTTGCTAAAAGTTTAATAGAACATATTAATATAGGCAATTTCTGGTAAGACTAGCTAGAAATTTTAGCACCAGAGATGGATGCTGTCAACATAACTTGTGCAAGAAAAATTGATTTTCAGTATCCTTTTAACAATCAGTCTTTTTTAATGTTGTTTTTGTTCTTTTAACTTACCAGGCTGTTGAACATGATTCAACTTTAGAAAACACACCATCTCTGAGTCTGCAGTCACTAACAGAGGAGGAAAAGGTATGTCAAATATGGTTCTAGAACTGTAATTTCTGTATACTCATGATTGTACATTAGATGAATGTTCTTTTCACACTGCACTAATTGCTCAGATAAGCTAAGAAACAAAGCAAAGAAAATAAATACTGAGGTGATGTAGATTTAAAATTTTTTGACACAGCTACTGAACAAACATGTACATGTGCCTTTCATGTAGAGTGAGTCAGCATCTATAAGAGATGAAGAGCTTCAAGGGCTACGTCAGCAACATGCTTTATTGAAAAAGATGCTGGAGCAGCAACAGCAGGTAAGAGAGAGAGAAAAAAATACTTCTCTGATGCAGAAATGGTGGCATATAGTTTTAACTTTACTGCTTTTACTAAACTTTGGTTATTGATATTACAGCTGAAGGAACTACAAACCCGACAAGCTACTCTGTTGACGTTGCAACGTGATGCAGAAATGCGTTTGGCTGAGGCAGAGGAAGAAGTATGTTGTACTCACTAATTTACTTAGCTTTAACCAAAAATTATGTTGGAGCCTATATTTTGTATTTTTATTTATTGCATACCTTGCTATTTTTTGTATGCGAAACAGTAAACCACAATTATTACACTGTATGCTGCAACTTTCCTTGAAACATTGTTTAGGGAGCAGGTGCTTTCTAAGTTTCAATAGGAAGTATCCTCTCAGCAGCAAGCAGGTTTCCATGGCAACTTATAAAAATTACTTGAGGCTCCAGTCATTTAAAACAAATGTATGCAACCTCATTGACAACATATTTTTTTTCTTTTTCCTTGAATGAGCATGCATATTGTCTTAATATTCAGCCCCTTTCAGAAAATTCCTGACAGCATGTTCAGTGAGTTTTACCTGGATAACATAAGTTCATCTTATCCAACTCAAGGGCAGAGTAGACCCTGATGAACCAGGTGCAATTGGAGGTGAAGATGATGAACCTAGCAGAAGCAGAGGTGCATCAGGAACTTCCCAAGCTCTAGCACAACTGGATGTTGTTCCTGAGGTATTGCAGAATTGAGTTACATTAAAAATAATATGGTTTACTGCTTACTTCAAGTACCTTCAAAGTGTTTAGGATCACTATAAAGGAACAAAAACTAAATTGCCTTATTTGGGTGCCTTTGAAGTCAGCCATTGTACATGTACATATTTCCATTTTTCTAAAATGTACAAATTACTCTCATTTGGCTATTGTATACTGTATTGATAATTACACAAAGTATGATTTCCTTTATGTGCGAACATGATTTACAGTTAGTTGGTACCTTAAATCAATACAAATTCAACAAAGGAAGTAGCAGTTTGTTTAACTTTCCTGGAGAATTGTATCACTTGACAGCACTCCAAACTCACCCTTTAATCAAATTTGCCATTTGGCAAACCGAAATGATAATTGGGTGGCCATTTATAACTTTTTTGTGACCAAAGTAGAGAAGACTTAGGGCCCTGACTTTCTTGAGTGTGATACATGTACTTCCCTATGGTATTGAAAGTCATTTTATTGTACTGAAGGTTTACATTAGTATGTACTGTACATGTTTGTATTATTTTATTGTTTAGAGACCAAGCACTAGTGTCCTGACGGATGACAGGCGGTTTACACCTGAAGAATTAGAGCTCATCAACCTTCTCAGAAAACACAAGGAAAAGGTTTGGTTACATAAAAAATAATTGCTCTCTTTCTGTTTCAATGAAAACTCTCATTATAAAATTGTTTTTATTTGTCTTGGTGCTTGTGTACTCATAATAATTTTAAATTAAAGAACTATCCTCGAGATGAAAATCAAAACACAGACACAAGATGACATTTCATGGCAACTTTCATTTATAATGCAGATAAATTATCACCAAATAATGGTGTGTCCTGTGATATTGGAAAAGGAAGCCAAAGGATTAAAGTTCTCATCATAATAAGACATCCCATGACAAGCTACAAAGAGAATGTGATTTTCTTTTCTTTTTTGACTGTGAAATTAACAATTACCATTTAAACAGCTGGTAGACTTAAAACAAGGAAGAAAGTTATGCCCTCCACTTAAGAAAAGTAGTTGTTAATGTGCAGCAGTGACTAAAGGAACAACAGAATAAACATAGTGGAGTCTTACTACACCTAAGAGCAATCATTCAGTGTGTACAGGCTTGGATGCCTTGATCCCCTGAGGGTGACTAGCATTTACTTTATCCTTACCTTTTTGCCCCTGAATCACACATTGTGGTCACAAGAGCAAGGGAAATGATCACCAACTAACTTGTTGAAAAATTAAAGAGGCCTAAAAAGGCACTACATAGCACTTGTGCTACTGAAAAGGTTTCACATTGGATTATGATTGGTTGATACCCATAGATCATGGCCTCATCATAGTCACAAATTTTAGGGTCAGCGACTTACTACACACTGATTTATAAGAGGGTGCTTTCAGAAGTACCATAGGTACTTCTTGTAGGTTCAGGAACGTTTTTTAGCAATACTCTATCTCCTGCTCTGTTTAACCAAATATATGTATATAATTATTGACTACCCAATCAACCAACAAACTTGTCACCATTGGAAGCTCTTATTAGAGCTCATGGACTCCCCAATTAACCAACACATTTGTTGCAATTGGGAGTTCTTATCAGAGTTCACTGACTCCCCATTTGACCAACAAACTTCTTGCGATCAGAAGCTCTGATCAGAGCTCAGTTACTTCCCAATTAACCAACAAACTTGATACAATTAGGAGCTCTAATCAGAATGCATTGACTCTCCAATCAACCAACCAACTTGTTGTAACTGGAAGCTCTTATACGAGCTCATTGACTCCTTGATCGGCCAACAAACTTGTTATAACTAGCTCTTGTTCAAGCTCTCTGACTCCGTGATAGACCAAGAAATGTCTTGCAATCGGGAGCTCTTATCAGAGCTCATTGACTACCAGATCGACCAACAAAGTTGTTGCGATTGAGAGTTCTTATCAGAGCCCATTGACTCCCCAACAAACCAACAAACTCCTTGCGATTGAGAGTTCTTATCAGAGCCCATTGACTCCCCAACAAACCAACAAACTTGTTGCAATTGGAATCTGCAATCAGAGTTCATTGACTCTTCAATCGACCGACAAACGTCTTGCTATCGGGAGCTCTTATCAGAGCTCATTGACTCCCTGATCGACCAACCAACTTTTTAATACTAGAAGCGCTTGTCCGAGCTTGTTGCAATTGGAAGCTGTTATCAGAGCTCATTGACTCTCTAATCAATCAACCAACTTGTTATAACTGGAAGCGCTTATCCAAGCCCATTTACTCCCCAATCGACTGACAAATGTCTTGCGATTAGAAGCTCCCATCGGAGCTCAGTTACTCCCCAATTGACCAACAAACTTGTTGCAATTGGGAGCATTAACAGAGCTCATTGACTCCCCAATCAAACAACAGACTTGTTGCGATTAGTAGCTCTTATTAAGGCTCATTGACTCCTCAATCAAACGACAGACTTGTTGCGATTGGGAACTCTTATTAGAGCTCATTGACTCCCCAATCAACCAACAGAATTGCTGCGATTGGTAGCTCTTATCAGAGCTCATTGACTCCCGAATCAAACAACAGACTTGTTGCGATCGGGAGCTTTTATCAGAGGTCATTGAATCCCCAATCAACCAACAGACTTGTTGCGATTAGTAGCTCTTATCATAGCTCATTGACTCCCCAATCAAATGACAGACTTGTTGCGATTAGGAGCTCTTATCAGAGCTCATTGACTCCCCAATCAACCAACAGACTTTTTCCGATTGGTAGCTCTTATCAGAGCTCATTGACTCCCAAATCAAACAACAGACTTGTTGCGATCGGGAGCTTTTATCAGAGGTCATTGAATCCCCAATCAACCAACAGACTTGTTGTGATTGGTAGCTCTTATCAAAGCTCATTGATTCCTCAATCAAACGACAGACTTGCGATTGGGAGCTCTTATCAGAGCTCATTGACTCCCCAATTAACCAACAGATTTATTACGATTGGTAGCTCTAATCAAAGCTCATTGACTCCTCAATCAAACGACAGACTTGTTGCGATTGGGAGCTCTTATCAGAGCTCACTGACTCTCCAATCAACCAACAGACTTGCTGCGAACGGGAGCTCTTTTCAGAGCTCATTGACTCCCCAATCAAACAAAAGACTTGTTGCAATTGGTAGCTCTTACCAAAGCTCATTGACGCCCCCGTCAAACAACATACTTGTTGCAATCGGGAGCTCCTACAGAGCTCATTGAATCCCCAATCAACCAAAAGACTTTTTGCGATTGGTAGCTCTCATCAGAGTTCATTGACTCCTCAATCAAATGACAGAATTGTTGCGATCGGGAGCTCTTGTCAGAGCTCAGACTTGTTACGAGCTCACTGACCCTACAATAAACCAACAGACTTGCTGCGAACGGTAGCTCATATCAAAGCTCATTGACTCCCCAATCAAACGACAGACTTGTTGCGATTGGGAGCTCTTATCAGAGCTCATTGACTCCTCAATTAAATGACAGACTTGTTGCGATCAGGAGCTCTTATCAGAGCTCATTGACTCCCCAATCAACCAACAGACTTGTTGCAATTGGTAGCTCTTACCAAAGCTCATTGACGCCCCCGTCAAACAACATACTTGTTGCAATCGGGAGCTCCTACAGAGCTCATTGAATCCCCAATCAACCAACAGACTTTTTGCGATTGGTAGCTCTCATCAGAGCTCATTGACTCCTCAATCAAATGACAGAATTGTTGCGATCAGGAGCTCTTATCAGAGCTCATTGACTCCCCAATCAACCAAAAGACTTGTTGCGATTGTTAGCTCTCATCAGAGCTCATTGACTCCTCAATCAAATGACAGACTTGTTGCAATCGGTAGCTCTTATCAGAGCTCATTGAATCCCCCAATCAACCAATAGACTTGTTGCGATTGGTAGCTCTTATCTGAGCTCATTGACTCCCCAATTAAACAACAGACTTGTTGCGATCGGGAGCTCTTATCAGAGCTCATTGACTTCCCAACAACCAACAGACTTGTTGCGATTGGTAGCTATTATCAGAGCTTATTGACTCCTCAATCAAACGACACACTTGTTGCGATCGGGAGCTGTTATCAGAGCTCATTGACTCCCCAATCAACCAACGGACTTGTTGCAATTGGTAGCTCTTACCAAAGCTCATTGACTCCCCCATCAAACAACATACTTGTTGCAATCGAGAGCTCTCGTCAGAGCTCATTGACTCCTTAATCAAATGACAGACTTGTTGTTGTAACTAGAAGCTCTTATACGAGCTCCTTGACTCCCTGATCAGGCAACAAACTTGTTATAACTAGAAGCTCTTGTTCGAGCTCTCTGACTCCTTGATCGACCAAGAAACGTCTTGCAATCAAGAGCTCTTATCAGAGCTAATTGACTCCCCGATCGACCAACGAAGTTGTTGCGATTGAGAGTTCTTGTCATAGCCCATTGACTCCCCAACAAACCAACAAACTCTTTGCGATTGGGAGTTCTTATCAGAGCTCATGCTCTCCCCGATTGACCAACAAACTCCTTGCGATTGGGAGCTCTTATCAGAGCTTATTGACTTCCTGATTGACTAACAAACTCCTTGCGATTGGGAGCTCTTATCAGAGCTCAGTGACTCCCCAATTGATCAACAAACTCCTCGCGATTGAATTATTTTATTAGAGCTTATTGACGACCCAATTTACCAACCAACTCCCAGCGTTCTAAAGCTCTTATCAGAGCTTATTTACTCTTCAATTGACAGATGAACCTTTTTGTGATCGAAAGCTCTTTTCAGAGCTCATTGACTCCCCAATCAACCAAGAGACCTGTGGCGATTGGGAGCAGTCATCAGAGTTCATTGACTCCCCAATTAACCAACAGACTTGTTGCGATTGGTAGCTCTTATCAGAGCTCATGGAATCCCCAATCAACCAACCAACTTGTTGTAACTGGAACTCTTATACGAGCTCATTGACTCCCTGATCGGCCAACAAACTTGTTGTAACTAGAAGCTCTTGTTCGAGCTCTCTGACTCCCTGATCGATCGAGAAACGTCGTGTAATCGGGAGCTCTTATCAGAGCTCATTGACTTCCCAATTAACCAGCCAACTCCCTGCGATCGAGAGCTCTTCTAAGAGCTTATTTACTCTTCAATTGACAGAACCCTTTTCCGATCGGGAGCCCTTTTCAGAGCTCATTGACTCCCCAATCAACCAACAGACTTGTTGCGATCAGGAGCTGCCATCAGAGCTCATGACTTCCCAATTGACCAACAATCTTGTTGCAATTGGAAGCCTTTATCATAGCTTACTGACTTCCCAATTGACTAACAACCTTGTTGAGATCGGGAGCTCACATCAGAGCTCATTAACTCGCCAATCAACTCTGATACTCATTACAATTGGGAGCTCTTTTTGGTGTTTATTGACTTCCCAGTTGGCGTGAAACTTCTTGAAATCGAGAGTTCTTGTGAGAGCTCGTTGATACTCAAATGGAACAATAAACTTCTTGTGATTGGGAGCTCCCATCAGAGTTCACTGACTCCCAAAACAACCAACAAACGTCTTGCAATTCAATTGGGAGGTCTTATCAGAACTCATTTACTGCCAATTGATCCACAAACTTCTTGAAATTGGATTTTCCTTTCAGAGCTCAGTGAATTCGCATTTGACTAATAAAAGTCTTGCAATCGGGAAGTCCTATCAGAGCCTATTGACTTTTGGGAGCTCTTAACAGAGCTCATTGACACCCCAGTTGACCAATAAACTTGTTAAAATCATAAGGTCTCGTCAAAGCTCATTGACATCCCAGTTGACCAGTAAAATTCTTACAATCAGGAACTCTTATCAGAGCTCACTGACTGCCCAATCAACTTACAAACTTTTTGTGAATGGCAGCTCTTATCAGAACTCATTTACTTCCCGATTGACATACAAAGGATTTATCTCCTAGTGTCCTTCATGCTCAGTTCTAATGAACTTTAGGGAAGCCGGACCATGTTTTTTGTAGCTTTCCCCAAAACTTGAACTGCAGTGATGAACTCTGTTTCTTAAATCTGCTGTAATAGAGATGAAGCTGTTTCGATGTATCACTATTAAAAATGTGCAGATATGTTGTTGTCAGAACTTGCTTCTTGTTTGAGGTCCAGGCACCTAAGACCTTCCACTTAATCCTCAGCAAAGCTTTCATCAAAAGCTTATGTGCTTTGACTCCGCAAGTGACTGAATTTTCTTCAAGTAGTGTGATTGTTGATCTTTTCCTCTTTATATAAAGCAACTTCAATGGTAAGACATTTTTCAAGTCAACAACATATGCCATTTATTCTTTGTGGCATTTAAACTTTAGTTCACAAAATCAGGTTTTTTCGTGGTTGCCTTAGCAGCAATTGCCATGATAACTGTTACCTAACCAAACAAAATTATCCCACATAACTAACTGCCCAAGTTACATCACCTCTCCAAATTGTATATATATATTTTTGATTGATTAGTTCCAGATGTATTGCTGAAAAATATCAGAACACATGAATATTGATACTTCCAAAGTGACCTCACCACCCCTAATAGCAAGTCACTGACCCCACAATTTGTGACCACAACTAACGGAGTGATGTCATCTGGGCATCAAGCTGCCATCCTCTGATGTCAAACCTGTTTGGTAGTGGGGGTGCTACCACCAAAGAAAGGTCTCGATTGTTAAACAAATTCTCCCTGTGAGTTCCGAAAGAAATGTATAGAGAACATTAAGGAGAATAGGTTTACTGAAGTACCGGTAAGCGTCTAAAGGGTTAACTTATATGTACATTCATGATTAATGTTTTGGTGCAGTGGAGGGCTGCTGATTCTGGGGATGAGAAGGAAACAGATGAAAGGGAGAACCATGGGCCAAAGAGGACAAATCAGCCAACAGTGGAACAAGTATTTTAATGTTTTTAACGTTTGTGTGTTTTCTTCTCATTTACCGTAGTTAGTGTTTGTTTTTGTTGTTATGGTTGTTGTTTTTTTTAAATAAGGACTATTTTTGTTTGAATACTTATAGGCACCTCATCCAGAGATGAGTTCAGAAGTTGCAGATAGTGAGGTACAGTGTACACGTAAATTGGTTGCCTGTCTTAAAGGCTAATGCATTTCTGTGGCTACAGCAACACCCAATTACAGGGTTGCTTCAACCCTCTCACTCCCAGGAATAACCAAAACGGAATTTTTCCTCTCACTTTCAACTCATCACAGAGAAGAAAGATGTTTGGAATAAGGGCATATATCAGTAAGGGAATGCTATTTGATTTAACAACAAATTCTCAGAACTAAAGTCATAAGAAATGTATGGCAAACAGTGAAGAGAATTTAAATTTTCACCGTAGATCTTGAGAGTGAAAGAGGTGAAGGTTTGTGGACCTATCCTATGAATATCTCTCTCATTTTCAAGTGCCTCTCTATTTCCTATCCGCCAAAGAAAAAAGTACTTTATCACTTGTCTCCCTCCATTTGACACATATTATTGTAATTAAAAGTACCTGCAGAAATCCCTTTAAATTGGTACTTTCTGTTTGATTTTAGGCTGCTTTAGCTCTTGCAAATGCAACTCAAGAAAGGTTGGAACTTGAGAATAAGTTGATGGTCTTAGAGGCAAAAAAGGAGCAGATGGACACTTTGTTAAAGGAGTTGCAGTCTCTCAAAGAAGCACAATTAAGAAAAGGTACTGTGTACATTTTCGAAACATTACTGTGATATTCTTGTCCTTGAAAAAGGGATCATAAAGAGTGTGTCATAACTAAACCGTCGAAGATTTCTTAGAGAAGGAGGAATGTAACAAATTTCTGGTTTACTGTGGTGTTCTGCTTAGTGCGTGGGGAAATTGCATGTATTGGGTGGTGATATGGGGGGTTTCTGGGATGGAGAAGCCAAGTCATTCAGGAGGAGGAGCAGCATCACTCATCCAACAGAGCCGTGGATAGGCTGCGCATTTCGAGGCTGGTAGCGTAGTTCATCGTAACCTAACATAAGTGATTAGTTGGTTTTCGTGATCGTAACAGAGTGCGATCTCTTAGAATCCTCAGACGCTGCTGGTGGTGCAAATGCAAGTGTAAATGAGTCTAAACAAGAAGAGGATGAACCACTCGCCACTACATCTCAAAAGCTAGATGATGAGCGTATCCTAGAGGCTCTGGAAGTTCACGAAAAACTAAAGTAAGGACCATACGATGCTGGCCACTTCATAAACTACCACAAGGGTCTTTTTATGTGTAAGCTCAGCCTTACTCGGCAACATCATCCAATTCTTCTTTTTAGAGTGTTACTCTTACAGGAACGTGTAAGAGCCTAGGATCCTTCACATACAACATGTAGTATTTTGACTTTGTTTAGAAAAAATGCCGTAAAGAACTTGCATTGGAACAAACAGCCTGGCTAAACCCTTAGATCCCCAAGAGTGACTAGCATCTAAATTCTCCTCACAATATCACCCCTGAAAAAAACATCGAGGTCATGAGCAAAAAGGATATGATCATCAAATAAGGAAGCTCTTGATTATTCGACAAATTCTCCTCGTCAACACCTTTGGAAATGTATAGAAAACAGCATGGAAAATTTGCATACAGATATTAGGGTGTAAAGGGTTAAGGGTACCGTGCATCAAATGCTGCATGTACCAAACAGTGCACAATTAGGAGTAATGAGCATTGGGGTATTTCTTGGTGTGGCATGTGAACTCTAACCTAGAATATTTAGTGCTCTCTGCTTCGTGTATTGGAGACGTGGTACTTTTATAACTGCTTGAGACCTATGCATGCCCATCATAAATTTTCTTTTTCTAACACAGAAGCTTGCAAGAAGTGAGAGATCGCTTGAGCCAGTTGCGGGAATTGATTGGTCAATATCAGGTGAGAAGTTACCATTGTGTTCAGCTACGTTTGTTCTATCCTTACATTAACCCGACACTCTTTCATTATCCACATATTTTTGGTTCTGAGACACGTTTGGTGACTTTGTACAAGTAAATGAAAGACAGAAATTTATTGTCATATCAGAAAATCAACAAACTGGGTACAGTTGAAAGCTCTAACACAACTAGTATCAAAAACTAATGCAAGTAACTCATAAAAACTCTATGAAATATTTGCATACTGAAACAAATGTATTTATATCTTTTCCATTGAATATAATTTTATTTTCAGCTTTAACAGTGCTGCATCTAGACAGAAGCCAGACATGATTTACACATTACTTTTTTTGTATTCTCCAGCCATCTTTAAGTGAGGTGGACAGACCAGAGAATGGGGCACAAGTCCAACCTGAAAGAGAACGTCTCAGCTTACCTGTTCAGAGCAGTGAGGAAGCGGAAGAAATGGAAGGTGCGGTCGGAGGAGCAACTGGTGGAACTGACGAGGACTTCAGTAGTATTGAGTGGATGCTTAGTGCTGGTGTTGAAGACCCTGATCTAATGGCAAAAATAAGGTAAAATGCAGCCGGCAGAGTACAGTACCGCTCTAATGATACAAGTACAATTCCCAACAGTTTCATGAAGCGAGTTTTGATATTCGACATTCGAGTTTCGAGACGCTCGAAGAACTTCTCGAGGATCATGATCCTTAGTTGTAAAAATTTTGCTGGTTAGCATGGTTAATTAAAATTTTTCAGTTTAAGCTGAACATCGAGATAAGTTTCTAGAACATGTTTTATTTCTCCTGTACAAAGGCAACTTCAAGAAGCAAGGGCAAGGGTTACTCACCTGTTTAAACAAACAAATGAAAATGTTCAGGTATGTACCTGTGGGGAATGTATAAGTGCATTTTACGTTGCTTACCTGTATCTGTTGTAAAAATCTTATGATGTATATAATACGAAAAGATGCGGTGGACTACAGGCGGAATAAAATCTGTAGTATTGGCCTTTGTGCTAAATGGTTTGCACAAAATAATGAGCTTCAGTGGGCTGTTTGCTTCCTTGGCAAGGATGAAAGCAACGTTGATATTACTGAAGTATTGCACCAAATATTAATTTTGACACTTCTGCTCTCCTTTCGATATTCTTTGAGCATTTTTAAGTGTTTCGCATTCTTTGTAGACGTCACCCGCTAGGGTGAACAATGAACCTGTGCAGACACAGGCTGCAGAGGAAGACTCTGAGGCAGAGACCCAGACGGACACTGATGCTGAAAGTGCAGTGAGTGGCGGTAGTTCAAGTGTTAATGCCTTAGCTTGGCAAGATGATCCTGAATTTCAGGCTAAAGTCAGGTGAGTTGAGAACATTTTTAATCGTTATAGACTGATTTTATTATTATATTTCAGGCTTCAATCCTTTTCATTGGTCTTTGGGACCCCTTTACTTTCGAAAACGTATGGTAAAAGCCCGTACTTGATAGTTCTTCATATGTGTTTACGGGAAGTAATGAAGCCTTTTCTCCCGAACAATGTTACCAGCGAAGGTAATGATTGCAGTTGATATAATCAACATAACAAGAGGAGCGACGAGTGGAACTTATTGAAAAAAAAAATAGACTTTCTGTCGCGTATGCTTTTGGAGTAGCGTCTCATTTTTTTTCTCTGGATTATAGATCTGAAATGACTGCTTAAATTGCGGAAAGCATTTCTACTCGTGGTTTTTGTTTTGTTTTGTTTTTTTGTTTTTCTGTTCTATTTTGTCTTTTGTTTTTGCTTTCCATTCGTTCAATGAAACCAGTAAAATATATTTTCATTTTCTTTTTTCATTTAATATCGCCTAGGAAACTGAATTCTGCCAAGCAGAAGTTAAAACAGCTTCAAGAACTTGTCAAGAAAATTCAGCAGGTATAATTAACTTTTGATAAAGTAATGAAAAGTGCAATATTACTCACTTATATGTTAACACTCTTTTTAAGAAATCCAAACAACACCCTGACACAGTGTTCTGTACTGGTCATTGCCTAAAGGTTTAGCGAATTAGAGGCTTGTGTTTGCGTATGTGCTTGCGTGTGCGTGCGTGCCCGCGTGTTTGTGAATGTATTGGATGATTTCTTCCGTTAATACCACTCGCTTTTTAATACCATGTTAGCGTTCCATGTGTATTTTCGACCTTGCAAAACGTGCACTAAGATGTTCCCCAGGTAGACGTGGTACTTTCCACGGACGTGGTTTAAAAAGTATTGTGTAACTTTGAGCATGATGAAAGTAAGTGACAAACTGTCCGTGATAGAAAGATTTTTTTGTTTAGTTTCCGGAATCCTCTCAAACGCTACCAGCAGAGTTGGCAGAGTTAAGCTTCGATGAAGACGATTTCGATGATGACGATGATGATGATGATGATGATGACGACGATGATGATGACGAGGAAGCAGAAGAAGATGAAAATGACGAGGATGGAGATGAAAGCAACAGATCAGAGGCTTCCTATGACAATGAGCGAGGGAATGTGCAGAATGATGGTGAAGAAGTCTCTACGGCTACTGAGGACGAAGATGCTGGTGAAGATGTTCCAGCTGCAGCAGCTCTCAACAGAAACAGAATGCTGGATCTTGAGGGTTAGTTTCTAGGTATACTTAAGCTGTTTCGTTAAAGACACCGCTTTTCCTTCTCTGAGATGTGAAATGTAGCAGGAGGTATTTGTATTCTTGTTTGTGCTGGAAAGTTCTCGACCGTTGTTGACTACGGAGAACGGAGAACGTTTCCCCCTTAGGAAAAGTTCCAACCAAAGTTGCGACCTCAACTTGAAAGGGATTACCCGTTTTATCAATGAACAATCCAAATAAAATATCCATGTTCTAATTTACGTCCTCAGTTACTGAAACTGCTAATGTTTCTTATTCCAGGAGAAGACTGTCACATTTTCACGTTCAATACACATTTTAAATTTCTGACCGTCTGTGTGCGGAATGAGTGCCGGTTAACAGAAATTATTTACCCCCAGGTGGTTCATTTACACGTAGCATTTCAAAAACGCTTCAGTATGCATCAAGGCCCGCTACTTTTGAAAGATTCCGGTATAATTATGCGACTGAATAAGTGATGACAACGTATTTCTGTAATGACGGTTTACTTGTATTCAGCGACAACCTTGTGACAATATTTATAAAACAACTTGTTGAAAGTGATAATCAATGTTTGTAATACAAAATAGGCAATATTCGATTATACTCTTGAGGTATGTAAGATGAAGTGACTTGATTTCCTTGTAACAGGAAGTGACCAGGAAGCAGTGTACCAGAGGTATTTGCAGAAACAAACGGCAGAGCTTGAACAACTGCAGCAGGAAAGACAAAGGTTACTGAAAGTTCAGGAAGAACTGGCTAGAATAAGCAGGCAGTCTGGAAATCACAAGACAGCGTCAACACAGGTATAAAAGTAATGGGTTACCATAACACTCACAGCCGCACGTTGGGTTGTGGGGTGGCGGGTTTTGGGGAGACTACATGCATAGCCAGGTGTGGATAGGCTCCTAGTCTTCTATTTATTGCTATAGAGTAATCAATCAACATTTCCAGAAGTGATCCCCATGTAACTTCCTCTTATCATTTTCAAAACAATCTGCAGCGTTTGGTAGGGCGAGAATTGAAAGGCTTAAGCAAGAAACAACGCCAATTTCTTCATACATTATTTACAAGGAGATGTTAGAATGTTAGCAGCTAAACTAGACGATCGAGGGTCTTGTATGGGGAGATTAAGTTACACGATTTACGTGTTTGTTCTTGTACACAACTGAGTGAAGAAGGATGGAAACGTTTCTTTCAGGGGCATGTGTCGATAATTTTTTCTTAGTAAGAACATTGTTGTCATATCATATCGTTGAGCATCAATATGAACTTTCTCATCTGTTTGAATGTTAATTATCGTTAACACTTTTTTTAAAAATTTAATCTTAAGTAAATCATCTTCTATGTGTTGTATCACTCTCGTAATAAACCATTCTGAGCGTATCTGGAGATTTCGCCGATTCGCTCAACCTCGACAAGTTCGCCGCTCAGGAACGGTTAAGGTGGGGGCGAAGTTATTCTATTCGTAACTGATCAAAAACTCCTTTAAGAAACGAAAGTTAAAGTTAATTTATAGATCGAATTTATCGCTTCCTTCAATCCAGTTTGGATTTGAAATGCTCGCAAACCATTTTATGACCAAGGCTTTCTCTTTCAGACATTTCAAGCTTCCCAAGTAAAGCCACAAAAACCCGCAACTGCAGGAATAATGCTCAGAACTGGTGCATTTGCCACCAGCGGAGGAGCTCTCTCAGAGAGACCAGTCATGATCCACGCGCCAGTGAACAAGGAAATTTCAACGCAGACACCATTTTATGGTTCTGACCTGAGGGTTGCAAGATCTGTAGACTCGAGTGAACCCCCAAGAGGTGTGTTAGTCAGTAGTGTATGCACGGCATAGTAGACAGAATGACCTCGCACACGACTATGAAGTTAGAGTTGTTTTAGACTGACTGTCATGAACCCAAAACCAAAGGAATCATAGAGCCTAAGACTAATCTTCTTATCCTAATTACAAAGTGAAGAGAAACGAGAGCAGCACATTCTTGGGTCACTTGTGGAACTAAGGTGAAGATCTGCCCTTGGCCTAAGATTTGTTGGTTTTGCAGCGCGAGCGCAAATAAGACCCATACTTATTGCAAAATGGTAATAAAGATATCCATCCAAACGACGTAGGGATGAAGTGACAGGCTAATGTAGTAGAAATCTTGAAGGAAAAAAAAACAAAGTCGTTGGCGAAACTGTCAAAAATTCACGTGAATTTGATTACAGCTCGTCCAAGTTCGTTGGTGTGGTCAGAACTGAGACGTCAGAGAGAACTGCACGAGGAAAAGCTAAAGAAAAGAAAACAAAAATTTCTAGAGAAGCGAAAGAAGTCGGGGCTCGATGATTTGTCCGAAGGTGGGACATACTCTGTGAGGAGTGGAAGGAGTGGTGACATCGATGAAGGGTTTGGTGTGAGTATGATGAGTGCTGACATTACTACTGCTACCTGGGGCGGCTCAACTCAACCTAGCAGTACCCAGAATGATTCAGCAGTGTCCGCCGATGAATCTGACGAGGAGAACGAGGTGGCACAGGTAAAGCATGTGTGAACTTGTGGCTTCCTGAAAGGAATATGACTTTGCAGTAGCGCGTGGTAGGAATGGCACTTTAGATCGATGTTGATCTTCTCTTCCTGCACTTTGTTTTTTCACGCACTGTTTTATTAAAAGCCGATTACAGACCACCGCCTTTAAGACTTGGCATCTCTGTCTGTTTAGCTTGCGAGCAGGCTCTCGTGTTTGGGTTTCACATTACGACCCCTTTCCGGGTACAGCTGCTTATTACACCATCGGCAGCTACTTATGGAAAAAAGCTGACAAAACTCCTGATATGATAGAGGTAAAAACACTAGAATCGCTGGAGAACGCATCCGTCTGGCAGAATCTTATTCATGCTTAAGAGTTGCCCACTCCAGAAACGACACACTATTCATAAGTTTCAAAATGATACAATCTATCAACGATGATATTTTGTTCCTCTTCAGTAGCGACTTCTTGTCTCAATCGTTACCGTCGATTGACTCGTTTGGCTACTTTTTCCCTTAAATTTGTCTCTTTTTGTGTCCTTGGGAGTGATACTTAATTGAAACGTTCAACGATTGCGGATTAACCGGTTTGCAAATTACGAAGTTAAAGCATGTTCTCTTGGTGCAACATTTCACTTTGTTTCATTAAAGATCGCCGTGGAAGTAGAAGATGATTATCCGGACGGAATCGTTCAAGCCGAGGAGGAGGAAGAGGAGCGTCTTGAACCGGAGGCTTTCTCAGGATCAGCTCAGGCAGTGTTTAGAGGCAGAGAGAGAGTTTCTCGTATGACCACCTTTAGGGGCAGTGTTGATAGCACCTCCCAACCCAGTAGCGGCAAGAAACGGAAGATTGATGGCACGGCAATATCTGGTATGACTTAAATATTTGCGGTCGTTTACTAGTTAATGAAGATTTTTATTTTGATATATTTATCCTGTTTTTCTAAGCTTTAAGAGTCGTTCTTACTTTCTGGCTGCGCAATTTGTTTGTTCAGCGTTCTGTCAAGCAACTATCTCGTTGATTCCCAGACAATGAGCAAACACTTATATTTGAAACTGAAAGCTTGTGTCTCCAAATTTGCGAGATTGGAGTTTCAGTTTTATAGAAGCAAAAATCGAGACATGAGGGACAAGGTGTATTTTTGGGCTCCAGCTCTGTTAATTACATACAAAGTATACAGTCAATTCTTAGTTTGTGTTTCAGACGGAATACGTTGAAATATAGTTTTTTTTTCCTCCCTCGCAGTTTTTTCCCTAATTTACCAAACAAGGTGGCGTGACTTACCTCTCATTACCTTTTGCAGTACTCTGCAGTCTCGCTCTGTGCTTTAGTCAAGACATTAAGTGTTCGTCTAACAACACATGGATTTACGATCATACTTGTGCGTGTCCTTAGAAATATCCGAAGTCCATTTTAGATCTAACTTTTGGGTAACGAGAAATGTAAGCACTCGTGTCACATCTGTGTAATACCAATCTCTACTCTTACGTAAGGTGGAGTTCGAAAAAGGGAAAGAGAGAGAGGCCTCACTTTTGAAGACTGGCCAAGAACATTCTATTTTGATAGGAATTCACGAGGAAGAATAAGACAAGAGGTACGTTCCATAAAACTCTTAAAATTCAAACAAAAAAGTCTATGATTGTCTTTTTGGGCATACGAACCGCAATGATTAGAGTCTGAAATGAAAGAGATATGCATTTACGAGTGAGTTAGGAAGCAGAATTGTGTAGATCGGTAGAGTAGTGAGTGAATAACAAGTCTTGTTGATAAACTTGAGTTTGATTTAGTCAGAACCGTGAACGTTGTAGGAAGCTGGGAAGGAATGTCCGCTAGATGCTAACTTCAAGATATATCAAGAAAATATTTCCTTGAGATTTGTTAAACCGGCATCAGGGGTTTCACCTAAAGCCGGTTACTGGCGGTGTCCCGTCGCCTTTGAGCCCTCTTACCGCCGTACGTTTAGCTTGCCTTGTGGCACAGCCGCCGACTACGCCATCGCCAGTCGCTTATGGAAAAAGTAATTGAAACCCCTGCTAGAAGGATCTCTCTAGTAAGCGTAAGCACCTCAATTACAGTTCCTCTTAATTTTCTAAAGTAAAGTTTTAATGTCGGATTCATGATACGCTGCAACCTTTGTGGTTGTTACGATCTGAAATGGCTAAAGGTGTTCAATGTTCCTCTTTAGAACTTCACGCCAGCTGAGCAGCTCATCAAGGAACGAGAGCAGGAACAGTTTAACATGGAGCGGCAGGCATGGGAACAGCACTGTGAGCGTCTGCACCAGGAGGTGTCCGACCTCTCCACTCTGTGCAACGGACTCCTCAGAGATCAACAGATGCTAGTGTCTACGGTGATTGGCAGAAGCGTTCCCTCCGGAACAGCGGCAAGCCCGAATTTGGGTAACATCCCAGAACCTTGTATCGGTAAACTTATTCATATCCATCCCCTTCATGTAGTTTCATGTGTATCTTGCTTAACTGGCGGAGTTACTTGCGCGGTGACGAAATGCACTTTAGGAAATCGCTTTTACGCAACTGACAGTCGAAGTCATATCTAGGTAAGATTTTCCCGAAACGAGACGTTCGTTAAACGATCGTTAACTTTTTCAAAATCTTAACTTGTTTAATTGCCTTGGAAATGTAATCCTTCGAAGATGATAACTCCACTGATTCGGGAATGTCAATTTATTAGCAACAAACTTATTCTGGACGTACATAATGTTACTTAATTCTTCTCTGAACTATTATCGATACCCAGTCTTATTTTCTACGGTTCAGGCGGAAATCCATTCGAGCAATATCAACAAAGGCAACAAGAAGCTTATCAAGGACTTCAAAGCTTCTTTGATCAGCAGCGTTATATGCAGCAGCAACACCAGATACTGCAAAGCCTCAACCAGTGTTATTCACAGCTTCAGCAGCAACATCAAGATATGGCGACCCTTCAACATCAATTCCAACAGCTGTTTACGTACAACCCCTCCGCTGCAGCAAGTGACCACAATCCCTCACCACACAGACCTCAAACTGTGACTCCTAGCGTTTTAAACAATGCGTCTCCCTCCTTCATGAGTCTGCCATCGCATAGTGTTTTGCAGCCTCCCTTATCTGCGCCTCTGGTTAGCCAGTCACCTTTTACCAGTGCATATCAACCGCCATCTTCCGCACCTGTGTTCAGAACTTCTTGGTATCCTCAGTTTAGTCAGGTGGGTGGGTAGCAGTCTCTACGTTCAAGGGAAAGGATTAAATAAAGAGCAGTTTTTGCAAAATTGCCACGGAACCGTCTTGTGCGTTAAGTAACACGCGGAATAAGTAACCCAACAATGTTGCGTTTGGAAGGAAAATCGTTAAAATAACTGTGACCGTTACATTATAAAATTCAAACTTATATTGCAGCAAGAATATGATAGTTATTTGAACTAAATTGAATGAATAGACAAATTAATGAGTAAATAGATACGTGTTTCTCTGAATACGTATATAGATGAATGAGTGGATGGTCAACGAAATAATCAGAATCTGATTTCTTGACTGGAGAGTGCATGTGGCTTACAAATAACATGTCTCAAATGAAATATTTCGTGTCTACCTTTTCCGATGAATTCTATTTTTCTGAGCATTTTATTAGATTCATTTCGCTAGTTGAACATTTTTCGAGTTGTTTCATTCACTATTTGGTTAATGTATATTGTTATATAGCTTTGGGATTTAAAATCACCATCATTAGTCCCTTCTTCATTAATGCAGTTTGTCTTTCCAGCAAACCACATCTACTGATCCACCACGACAAGCTATGCAGGAAACTTTCAGTGTGAACCCAGACACAGGCATACCAAGTCCAAGGTCTACTTCACACCGTGGGCATCCTGTTGAACCTGCTCCACCTCCACCCACCTCGTCAGGCACGGGAAACCCTGTGATGGTAGTTCGAGAGGTGGGACCTAGCGCGACAGGAGTGGGTCTGTCTCCTGGTAATGCTAGACTTGAACGGAAATATGATCCGAGTTCTTATCAAGGTAGGTACATGCAGTGATGCTGGATTTGACATTTAACCATGGGCAGAAGATGGTTCCCTAATTTGTCACGTGTGAACATTCTCGTGTCGTTTAGTCAATTATTCACGGCTCTAGTTTTTATACGGAAGACAAGCAAGAATGTTTCGTTAAATCCGCGGTGTGACTTTTGAGCGTTTATATATATATAGTCATGAATCAGTGCACTTTGTGCATCTTTCAGAACCGACATCTACAAGTGCAAACGTACCGAAAACAGGGAGCAATCCAGATGTGATTGGTCGCACGTTTAACACACCACTGAGAGCAGCCGCCGCGGCCGACCTAGCACAGAAAGATAAATCAGCCTCGAGGGGTGCAGGATTCAGTTTAGCCCAAAAACTCGCAGCTGAGTCAGTAGAGACGTCTTCAAGAGCTTCAAGTGTGCCTGGAGATGCACAGGATGTTGCGAAAGGGTAAGCGAACATATATCTTTTATTCGTCAGCCGGGAGGTCCGTGTTGAGAAAAACTTTGCCCTCTGTCTTGGGTACGCCCTCGTCCTACGGCCTCAGGGCCTAAACTTATTGAAATGCGTACCAAAAGAACCCGAATTGAATATAAGATTCAAAAGGCTTCCAAACAAACTTAGACACATTTTTTTAACAAGCGTCTGTCACGATCTGACACCTGTCAATTAGAGAGCGCGCAACAAAGCAAAGCGCATGTACTCTCTTGGGAAAAAAGGCAACCACAACAAAAAACGGTACTGGTTTGGCACACAAACTCAAGTTCAATTACTGTCACGACAATTTTTTCTTCAAAAGCATTCAATGATCTCATGGAGAGTATTATTCACTTTCATCGATGATTAATGTACGAACTAGAATACCTCTGATCAGTCAGTTAATGGTAAGGAAAGTAATTGTAAATAAATTAACCCTTCAACTCCCAGATCAAATTTGTAACTCTTCTTACTTTCAACCATACAATTCTTATATTGTTAGTTCAGAGAATTAAATATTAGATCAACTAATTATCCCCAAATTGATATTTTTCTTGTTCTCCTCACTTACCTGGTTGATATTGTATTGATATTGTTAGGAGAAATTCTGTCTTGGTCACTCATGGGGGTTAAAGGGTTAAAATTTATGTTGTTGTGGGACTCTGCTCGTTTGTTTGCTGCAATGGCGTGTATAAAATCTAGTCTTTCTTCCACCGAAAAACTAAAGTCAAATGAGATACTATCTTCCCAATGGGAATTTGGTGCGGCCTTTTCTCGTTGAGTTCCATCGCTTTGTGTAGTGCGATTTACTGTACAAATGACCACATTGAACATACTTGCAAAGACTTACGGAGAGCGTATTTGTAGTGGGACTGAAGACTTCGCTCACCGTTTTACAACTAAAAAATTGTTTCAGATAATTGAATGAATGAAAATTCCGTAGATAGATTTAATTGTAAACAAATACCTAACATTTAAAGACTTGTGGCCCTCCATCCAGAATACATTAAGAATTTTTTTCAGCCCAGGCTTATTACCGGCAGTTTACGGTATGTCTTTATAATTTGATTTAAACAGAAGGATGGCGATGCCAAACGACTCGTGGTTTTGTCATTTTAATAGCTTAGATAACATGGCGACCAAATTACATGTAAACTAGGGATAATCAAATGCAATCATTTAGTTTTCATTGAAAATGTTCAGAGCAAAGTTGAGTAAAACACTGTTTCCTTTCTTCCTCATTTTAACTCTTTAGGTCTTGGCAAGAGGCAGATAGGTAGGATCAATTCGTTCAATTTGATACTACGTTTCTGATACATATACTTAGTTATCTTAACCTATTAATGCATCGTACTGAAATCCTGCAGGGCATCAGAGGCAGGCAGCGAGTTTTCACTTTTTGAAGCACTCAGAGACTCTATTTATTCCGAAGTTGCAACGCTCATTTCTTTGAACGAATCCAGACCACATTTCTTGGTAAGCGCTGATTGAACTTTATTCAATTTTTTAATTCTTGTATTTAATGTTGAAAATAAGAACTGGCAAAGACTCCGCTAGTGGCGAAGTATCTAGGGTTTAAACGTAACCTCCTTTTCAGTCTGATCACCGAATTATAACGCGTTCATGCGCATGCCCCTTCTCGCATTATTAGTCAACACTAAGCAAGATAGTGTTTGTACATAGCCCACTCTGCTTATTACCTAACTTTACATTAAAAAGCCTAAGTATGGCTATAGTGTGGCGCTAATTTTTTTTCTCCAGCTCGAACTGTTCAGAGAACTACAGCTATTAACATCAGATTACTTAAGGCAGCGTGCGTTGTACGCCCTACAAGATTTGGTAACAAGATTTTTAACAGAGGACTCAGTTGGTGCTGAAGGAGGGCCTCTGCAGCAAGCAGTAAGGATACTTTAGTTTAATATCTAGGGTTTGTTTCGTACGTCGTCGCTTTATTTGTTATTCAATCTGTGGTCGGTATGTTTTTGAGCTCTCCTTTCCGCGAGCTCACTCTTTCACTCATGACTTTACTTCTTTGTTTCTCGTGTCTCGGACTGCGTATTTTTGTCTCGTTGCTTCTTTATCCATTCGTTTATGTTTTTACAGCGATTTCAGGAATGGCTAGGTTCCAATTCTGAACTGACTCCAAGTGAAACAGTAGAGACATTTGAAGACGACGAATCTGAGGTGAGAGATGAACTGTGCACCTGGAGAGGTCGTTACTTTGTATCTGTCTCCTGTACCAGTATCATGTCAAAGGATCATTGAGATTGAAAATATAAAAACCTTTAACCTCTTAAGAGTGACCAGCATCTAATTTTCCCCGCAGTATCACCCTCGAATCAAACATTAAGGTCACGAGATTAAAGTAAATGATTACCAACTAGAGAAGCTCCTCATTCTTAATCAAATTCTCCATGTCAAGACCAAAGGAAACAAATAGAGATCAGTATGGAGAATATGCATACTGATGTTGAGGTATAAACGGATGAGAAAAGGACCTTCGTGAGTGTTCGCTAAATACAGGATGACCTCCCTACACAGCTGCTGATTGTTCAGCTCTAACAACATGTAGAATAGGGTGAGTAATAGTCAGACTGGCTCTCTCGTCTGAATGGAATAACGGTTAATTTCTCTTATAAATAATTTCTTTTTGGTTGTTGTTTTTTTTTATTTTGCTACTTTGTAGACGAGAGAGGCTGCAGTCCCAGCCGAAACGGTGACAGAAGGAATCTATGACTACGCAGAGAATGTCGAGTCAGGAAGCACCCTCTCCACACCAACATCGAGTCACGCTGGTGAGGCACCCTTTGCGTCTGAAGGTCTGGGAGACACTGTCATTCACCTCGACAAGGTAAGCCGCGTCAAAAGAATATCAATGCTGGTGGTACAATATAATCCGGGCTGAACTTTAATTAAAGGCTATGTATATCTACTATGACTGGTTAGTTAAGGTCGCTCCCTTTTACCCGATATGTAAATTCCCAGCGTCATTCTTTACTCCAATGGAAAATGCATGACCAGAAGGAGAAATTTCCCGGGAAGGGGGCTTATTATTTTATATCTATTGATTCGTGTGGTCAATGCTGACTTATGGAAGGAGCCTTTAGAGTTAAGTAAAGGTTAGTTCTTGTACCTATCTTTGAAGGCTCTTAGCAGGATGCGTGAATATGAGAGACTGAGAACTGAAGGGAAACTGACTGAACTTGTGTCTGGTGCTGCCTTGTTAAAAGGGGACAAACACGTCAAAGACGACGTCACCACCAGCTCTGCTGGAGACGTAGGAAGCGAATCTTCGATATCGGATGTTCAGGTTAGCCCTGTTAGCACGCTTTCTCAAAAATATCAGTTGTTCTGTTTCATATAGCTGTTTTCTATGTCTTACGTTGCGCAAGTACGTTCGTTGCCATCAAATAATAATTGTGCCGGTCGTTATGGCAAATATGTCTCCATCGACCCCACTCTGAGATTCACTTCTGCAACCTGCCAATTCGGCGTTTGTGGGGGAAATGTTGTGTATCGTTAAATTATCCAACCTTTTTTTCATAGTATCCAAGAATCGACACTCAAGCCCTGGACCATCTCATTAAGTCAATCATGTCGGTAAGTACATTGAGAGCACTCAACACTTCCTGTCCAAAATAAGCATTTTACGATCACGTGGTTTTTGTCACTTTCCACCTTATGTTCTACCCTAAGTTCGTTTAGTGACGTTGGAAATTTTAATTAGTTAGCGTTATTTAGCCCTCTTTTAAGAGTAAGTGCCTTTTTTCTGTGCAAGTGGCATCGTTATTGGGTTTCGTTCCATAACCTTAACCATGGACGTATCCTAGTTTCCTTAACCTTTAGTGACAAGGGGTGCTACCACCTCCCTCAGTGAACGGGATGTCAGTCCACCGCGGGTAGTAAGTCAGGTTTTCCTCGCAGCTTTTCGAAACTCGTGTATACCTCTAGTTTAAGAGCTAAAGAGAAAGTTTACTGTCTCGTCCAAGAACACAACACAACGATGTGGCCTGGGCTTGAGCCTTGTGCTCTTGTAGTTCAAATAAATGAAACTGACAATTTGAATTCCTACGCATGCCCTCGTAAGTTTCTGAAGTTAGATTTGGAAACGAGAAATAGTTTCGAGACACTTATTTGACATTCATAGTGGTCATGAATTTTTTAGGAGGTAATACCTTGTTTGAATGAACACATGGAGGATACATGCACATCTGATCTGTTGGGTTATATAAGAAGTCTGGTGTTATCACGGATTCAAGTTAATGAAGATCAGGTAAGCTTACTTTTATTCTACAATGGAAAATTGGTGTTCTTATGTTACTTTTCTTACATAAAAGCCATTCTGCGGTCTTCTATTCCATCATAACAAGTTTGAAATTGACTTTTTTTTTTCTTTTTTTCCCACATTTAAGGAGTTTGGAAGGTTCTTTCACAAACAGCTGGCTTCCATTCTTCAGGATTCCTTATCAAGATTTACAGATAGAACGTGAGCTAACTCCTGTTTTTTTTTTTGAAAATTTAATTTTGGGTTTAACTTTTACCGCTTTCCTATGCCATTGTTTTCCCTTTAACTCGTAGGAGTGTCGAAACTTCTAAATCTTTCCATATATTGTCACCATTTGTAGTAGCGTTTCAGGAACAGTTCCAAAAAAGAGGAACTTGACTTAAAACACCTTTCCTTCAATGACTTTGTCTTGCTAGAATGAAAGACTGTGGAGAGGATATGCTTGTCGACATGTCTGAGATTTTGTTCAACGAGTTGGCGTTTTTCAGGCTTATGCAAGACTTAGACGGGTGAGAATTTCCGTAACAAGAGTGTTACATAAATTGAAGGCCTCGTCTATACCGAGGTAGTAAAATTGAAAATCCAACTTTATCCCTACAGTTATGCCTACCTTCCACGCAAATCTGGAAAACAGAATAAATTTAAAAAACGCCATTTTCCCTTCCTATTTTGCATGAAAAACTTGTCGTGGTCGGAATTTATTTTCCGCATCACTGTCGCATCATCCTGTGATTTTTATTTTCATTTTATTTGGCGGCATGATCAAATCCTTAGTAGCCGTATGTCTAATAGTCCTAGGTTTCTGCCGCCTGTGATTTCTCTTCCTAAAAAAACAATTTGTTAAGGTTGGACTCGTAATTTATTATTGTATATTTTTTTTTTCGAAAAAAGCTTACAACACCGTTGCATTACTGTGTGATTTTTATTTGTATTTCATCTTGCGGCGTGATCAGATCCTTATTAGCCGTATGCCCAATAGCATAGTCGAGAGTTCTTTTCTTATAACTTGGTTGTAAGTGTTACACGACTCTACAATATTTATCTTCCCGTGTTACGCTTTTAAACAGAGGTCGAGGTGCCAGCCAAAGGCCAACGTGGCGACAGGTTAGTTTCGCTACTTAGTCTGAACGTGCTTGTCGCTGTTTTACACTTTACACTGCGTGCTGATTTACCAAAACTTCAGGCTTTATATGATGTCAGGCATTTGATGTTATTAACTCATAATCAACTTTCTGTGCTTTCTGATGTCCAGCTATCGTTGTGGTCAACC
>NC_142682.1:14155747-14225747 GCF_964200805.1 Pocillopora damicornis
GTTTGAAGAGAGACAAAGGCAAGTATCTTAGCAGAACCATTTGGTGCAAAATTTATATTTCTAATATAAACGTGCTAGTTCCTCCACTGCAGTGTTTGTTTGTGCCTTGCTCATGTTCTTCCCCGTGTATTGATTTCCTATGCAGTTTACAAGACAATAGCATGGTGGATTCTCCACAGGTAATGTGAGCATTAAAACACAAGTCATGGTCAAGTTATTGTATCGTGCTGAAATATTTACATGACTAACTCTTTTTTGTGTGTGTATTACATTTTAGAATTGTGTCAAGTTAGAGTTGTCAGCAAGTGAATCAAAGCCTTTTTCAAGGTAATTAGGTGGTATTTTGTGTGAAATAACAAATTAAAGGGAACAAATTTATGAAAAGTGCACAATATCACGCACGTTTGCCTCGTCACTGGTAGAAAGATATCGTTTTGTAATCATGCCACCATAACTAAGCAGGATACAATGTTTTGACTTATTATTTTTTTTACACCGGCTAAGCTACTTATGAACTCCACCGAAAAAATTGTGATAAACCTTGTTCTGCAGTTTTGGTAGCGGGGAAGAAGACGGCGAAGAATCGTTTGATGACTCTGATGCTAGGAGAAAACTGGAAGAATACCAGGGAAGTACAGCGGCTGCTGCATCCGCAAACAGAGATGGAGAAAACAGTAGAGACGGGCTCAGTGACAGTGACGATAGCGGTGCACCACAGCATGAACAGCAGCAGGCCGTGGAAGCAGCAGCTGAAGGTGCTGTCGCTGCCGCTGCTTCGGGAATGTCTGCTTATTTACAGAATGGACAGGTTTGTTGGATCTATTTCTAATGTACCTGGTTACTCAGCTGATACGCAGTAAATTAAAGGGAAGAGGCTGCCCACAATGATTCATTTGTTGCACAATGTGGGATGTTGACTGTGTGGGAAATTGGCAAATCCCGGTAATGATGCCTCTTAGATAAATGGATTTTTTACTATCTATTTTCCGAAAAGAGAAAAGGCTCCGCCTCTAGCATAAAGCTCTGAATGAATGGAAAAGTAAAATAAAATAAATGGATGATTAAAAATGATAAGTTTGCCCAGTTGACCTACATGACTATACAACCACTCCTTTGCTTCGCCGCTGGATTACGTATAAACAAATTCGACAGGCTCCTTAGAATTTCACCAAAGTAATCGGTCATGATGGTGGGCAATTTACATTTCAATCTCAGTTGTTAAAACAAAAGTATCTTGTAATAACCCCTCCCCCCCCCCCCCCCATCGAAGTAGTGCCACAGTTTCTTTCGATACTGACCCCCTATGTTTACTTAGAATTGTGTTCTTTTTCACGTAGTATTTCTTTTCTTGTTCCCCTTTTTTCGGGTTACCCTTGTATCATCCTGTGGCGATTTTTCTGTGGTCACGAAGATCATGATCTCACATCTTCCCGTCTCCCCTATGTTTTGTTACAGATAACTAACGGTCAAGACGATAGTGAAGTCTCCATAGATGACCTTCCAACCAAGCTTACTGGATTGACAGAGGTAAGTTGTGCGAAGCCGCTGCATTTACCTTCGTAATCAACACTCAGAGTTAAAGCTCTGGCTGCTGGCCAGATTCGCCGGCTGATAAAGAGGTGATCACTGGCTAGTTACTTGCCTGTGATAACGTGGCAAAGGGTATCAGCTTTCCGTGTTCTCTCTCTATACCCTGCGTTCATCTTCAAGGGGTTTCAAAAGATTAAGACCTAAATTTTGTTAGCAGGTCTCTCTTTGGGCCGGCTCAGTTCTGTTTTGAACCGACAGAATATTTTATTATCTACAACCTTGCACAAGTTTGTTCGGAGAGTAATGCTATAATTAATTGTAAGCTAAACAGTAAGAATTGGAAGGCGGTAATGAAAGTATTGGTTATACACGCGATCTCCTGTCCCGACCTATAATTATAGATGCTTTCTTCAAGAAAAAAGGCTAAGGGAAACGATTCACTTGTATTCTGACTTTTTTTCGCTTGTTTTTCTCCATTTAAGCATCGTTTTTAACTGCCATCGTGTTGCAGATAAGTTACTATAGTCGCATTTCTGCCATTATGTTCTAGGTGCCACAAAGGCATTTCTCTCCTCCGCTGGTCTGTGTTAGGTTTTTTTTTTATTCCGCTTTTTTGGTTGGTGTTGGGGCCTGAAATATTGTCGCAATTAAGAGTAGGAAAGGTGATTTTTTTAAAAAACATTCTCCAGGCTGATCTACAGGCACGAATTGCGGAAGAACAAAGCCGGAATGAGGCTTCCTCGGGTGCCCTTGCACATCTAGACGGATTACCAGGTAACACTTGTAGCTCTTGTTAGTGCTCAAAGAAGAAGGGAACAAAATATTTTATACTGAATCTATGTTAAGAACTACAAGAAGAAAATAAATTTGTTTGCGCAAAATTGTTAGCCCGAAGTATTTCACTTTGAAAACTCGCTTTAATCTCCCCCTTTGTGTTGCGTTAAAATAAAGAATCACAGAACGGTAATGCTAAAAGGCAAATAGAACGAAACGAACCACAAATAGAAAATTAGTTTGCGCTTGATTATTAGCTCATAGAGTATTACTGTTAATAGTTACCTTAATCTCACACTTTGTGGTGCCGTCAACCCAAACAACTTCAGAACTGCTCTGTTAGAGTAAGGCTGGCTGTTGAACTTCGATTTACTGTTAAATAAAAAATAGTAGATTTGACAACTAAGACTCTTTCTTATTTCATTCGAGCTTCAGTGTGAGGTTTACGTATTCTTTGACTTTCTTATCTCACTTTTGACAATTTTTTATGGTTTTCTTTTTATTCAGAACTTGCAGGTGATCCCGAGGCCTTGCGCGAGCCAGGTGATTTGTCAGTTTTACATATAAACTATTTTTTTATTATTCCACAAATAATATAGAAGTTTTAATTCTTTTGTAATTGGCTTGCACTCTGCATCGGATCTCTTTGCTGAAAATTATGATGACCTGTTTATTTTTTATTTATCTATTAAGCTTTTTTATTTCTTTTAACAGAATCATCCGAAAGGCCACTAAATGGTTTACACGGGGATGTGGACAAATGAGCTGCTCTTTACTATTAACGACTGAGGAGCCGATGGTGAACTCTCGCTTTAGAATTTTTTTTTCTTTTTTTCTGAGGGGTTTCTTGACCATAACGCAAAAAAAGGGGGAAAAGATAGATAGCAGTATTGATGCGCATTTGGAAAAGAAAAAAAAAATTTTTAATTACAAGATCATTGCGTTCTCCAGTCCAAGCCTCGAAGTGATTCTACATCCCACACGTTACAGCAGCTATGATTGAAAGCAGTTTTACACTTTTGCATTTGTTATTCCGTCCGCTATAAACTACACTTCCAAGAATAATACTATATGAGCGTAAACTTGGTCGACTAAATTGGTTTTACCGTAACCATAAAAGAAGACTTTTATGAATAAAAGCGTTCAAGACATCTAAGGTGTTTTTGACCAAATGCGCTTTCGTGAGCGCGTCATCGAAGTTAAGTTATTTAGAGTGAGGTTGCCTTCTATAATCCTCAACGGTTGTGTGTGAGTTTGATGTTAGGAAGGTCATTAATTGAAAATTATATCTGTGCTAGATTTTTCCACCAGTAGGATTTTTACCGGCATAATTTATACAAGCCTGATGTGACGAGGTAGTTTGCCAGTCTTGCTGGATTTGAGTGGTAGTTATTTATTTCTTGTTATTAAATTTGTTCTGCAGTAACAGTTTATTGAGATTATTTAAAAGCTTGTGGAAGACCGTTCTATTTCTATTATTTATTATAGTGTATCTTAGCCTGCGCGTAGGCTGTCAATAGAGGCATTAAGGACTTTTAGCAGTTAGGACGGCAACGCCAAGGAAGACCTTGATTTAAAAATGAATAGATATTTTTAGTTGAAATTTCGCGACTGAATGGATGTGTTCACCATCTCTTATGGCGCCACAAGTGAACCTCAGCATAGTGTATGAGAGCAGCGTTGAGTTCCAACTAGAAACTTAAATAATTTGCCGTCGGGGTTTCCTTTCTTGGACCACGCAAATTTTGATGATTTCACGTTGTTATGTCGCAGAGGACGACGAAGAAATGTACACGGTTTTAAAACACACGTGCTGAGCTATTGTTCTGCTCATTAGATCTTTTTTTTTGCCTCGTCCTCGTTAGCGTCGCCGTCGCGGTTTGGTAAAGTCCCCGTTAGTAAACTACGACAGCGACGGCAACGGCAACTGCAATGGGGACGTGGTAAAATGAAAGATCTAATTAGCAGAACAATAGCGCAGCACGTGCGTTTGAAGACTGTGTACATTTCTTGCCGTCCTCTGCAAAGTAACAAAGTGGAATGTAAATTTGCGTAACCCCGACGGCAAATTATTTAAGTTTCCATTTGAAACTCAATGCCGCTCACATACGTTTTGCCAAGGTTAATTAACTTGTGGTGCCGTAAGAGATGGTAAACACATCCAGTCATTCGCGAGATTCAAACGAGAAATGTGTGTTCATTTTTAAATCGATGTCTTCCTTTGCTTTGCCGTCCTATCTGCTAAAGGTGCTCAATATTAGCTCTTTGGCATAAGTGTTTATTTGCCTGCCGGAAAGACTTATGTCCAGGAATGAACGCAGCTACAAATTTCACAGATTTTACGATTTATAGTTTCAATTTCAATTTTAAAAAATCTTGCGATTTTTCTTTTAACTCTACAAGGATTAAAAAATTATGCTAATTCCACTGGCTAGCGCCCGCTTGCGGATGTTATAAAACTTACCAAATTTACGATTTTTTGGTGAACTTCATGATTTTTCGTTAGGTCAGTGCGAAATTTGCGATGTTTTGTAATTAACATAACGTAACGTGAAATTTGACGAAAATCGGTTGAATCTATGATATTTCACCTAGAGAAGTTATTTTGGTGACATTTTGTTTGTTATGCATACTTCGATAACATTTGAGTTTTGCGGCTATCCTAGATTACTGGAGGCGCATATTGCCGCTCAGATCGAGGAGAAACCGGAACCCAAATAGGAAAAAAAAGGTACCCAGTGGGTACACGAATCTACGGTGCTCTTTGTTTTTTTAACTGGGTCTCAAATATCCTCTTACGTGGCTTAAATATCCCCTCACAAGACTCATTTTCTACAAGAGGACTTTCTTGAGCGCCGCTGTTAATTAAAAAGGTCCCTTAAATACAAGGCAAACCAATTGAGGTCCATACCAAATATACCTGAATGTAATGGGGATTAACTGTCCGTTGCCGTTCTTTAAAATGTTAGAAAATGTGGACGGCCTGTGCGACCCCTGTCATTCCTCCGTGAAGAATTTGTTCTTAGGGGGCCAACTGACGACATTTAGAAAGAATCGAAATTGCAGTCTTGCTTAGAATCTTCACAAATGGCAGCAGTAACAATCACAGCCGATGAGTGTGTGAATAATATCAAATTCAAAAATTACATTCCTAGATGCGAATTATTTAACAGGGAATCGACCCTTGGCATGCAAACTCATTACAAAGAGACTGAGACGTTCTAATACACGAATTTATGTTTCGTGTTGTGTCACCGGGCGTAAGTACGGGCTAAGAATCGAACGAATTCGTCACGCTCCACGTTTTACGAAAACGCACAGTATTACTATACGCTTAAAGAATAAAGGATACCCAGGTGAAGATTTGGAGAAACGTAACTCTGGAGTTATTTTCTGTGGGAGAGAAAGTATACTTAAAAACAAAGAAAAGAGCATACAAGAAAATATTGCCTTTTGTAACACAACCTCATCGGGCTTCGTCAAACCTGAAGAACATACAGATGGGAAAATGGCACTTTAAAACCAACCCGTATTATCACGGCGCAAGGGTTCCTAAGTATCTATATCGAAATTAATACTTGCTTCTGTTTTAATTCCATCGTTTGAGTGTACCATGAAAAAATGTGCTTCTAATGAATGGTGCGTGCTAAAAGCCCGTGCAGTTAGACGAGCCATTCAGGGAAGAGCTCAATAACCCATGTTGCATACTTCCAAAGGTACGCACCTAAACGTTCCTTTCATGCACCATGATCTGTGTGATCTTGAATCACAAATCCAAATCCAGATCCTCCCAAAGGAACGCACCCCTAGTGAATTAAAAGATTTGTAAAGATAATTCCACGGCAAACTTCCTCGTTAAGTTTGTTTCCAAAACGCAGCAAGTGCATCTCGATCGTTAAGTAGACGCTATCTTGGATTTGGGTGAGCTTGAACGTTGTATATTATCCATCCTAGTGTCCACTTTGTAGCAGGTTAAAGATCTTTTCCCTTACTTAATTTTGCAGAGTCTATCTAGCACGCTGACAGCGTAAAAAGGTTTTGTTTGTCTTTGAAAATGGCGACCAACTTTTTTTTAAATGGCTACCTCTTTGAAGAATTTAAGAGCCATATGGCTATCAGAAAAAAAATTAATTTCACGCCCTGGGCCAAGTGATGCAATTACTTTTATTAGCCAGCTTTACACTGGTAGCATTTCAGATCGTGAAATTGTTCTTCGAAGTAGTTTGTTGTCACAGAAATTTGAGGATGGTGAGAGCGTCATGGCTGATAAAGGATTTCAAATTCAAGACATTTTGCCACTTAGAGTAAAATTGTACATTCCACCTTTCCTTGGGAGAAACAGTCAAATGTCTGCTGAAGATGTGATACAAACACAACAAATAGCTGGTTTCAGGATGCATGTAGAAAGGGTAATAAACAAAATCAAGAACTTCCTCATCTGGAAAGGTGAAATTCCTTTAAGTTTGTTTGGAGTTGTTAACCAGATGTGGAATGTGTGCCTTCCTTTGCAATGCTCAAGATCCACTGATTTCAGAATAGTTTGTATCATTTTTTTTTATCAGCATTTGTGTAGTTCCAGGAAATTTCTAAACAACTCACTGAAGGGATTGGAAATTCCATGGGGGTGAGAGTTCTCAAAGACCAAAAAATTAGAAAACAATGTATATAGTTTTATTGGAGTTTTCAGAGAGATGGGGGTTGTTACAAAAAATCCCTTCTGTGAGGGAGGTACATGTATGGATATTTTATGTAGCTACACATTTTCCTCTAAATTTAGAGGGCCATCAAGAAGAGCTAGCTCTCAAAAACAGCGTGTTGTAAACCAACTACAAATTTCTCTTCAATTCCTTTCTTCTTTGGCTGATCCAAAAAGCCACATAAGATACACAATAGCCGGTTAATCAATGTTTTTTACCAATGGCAGTCAACTGTTAGATGGCTTTCCAGGGTTCAAAAATGAGATGATAAGAAAGAATACTGCAATTTTTCAATTCATTCTATTAAGTCACAGAACCAACTAAACAAAATTCTCCCTACATTTCTGATACATTTCTTTACAACTAATAGAGAGAATTGATGTAATTTGGTCGTATTTGTAGTTACAATGGTAATATAAATATTTATTATTTTATCAAAGGCTGAAATAAGTTTCCTTATTATATACTCAACAAAATATCGCGTTTCTGATTGGTCAATGATGAATGCATAAATAGAGGTTATAGAGTGCAATAGAGGTTATAGAGTGCAATACGGAGAAGTTGCCATGGAAACACTGGGGAAGCACCAAATTTGAACACCAAATTATAAAAAAATCGAGAATATAATAAATAAAAAATCATATGAACCTGCTCGTGCATTTCGTGATTTATGGTCACTCGTGATGTTTTGAAAGTTCTCAAAATTGCACTCACCTACGGCTCGTGCAATTTTGAGAACTTTCAAAACATCACTCGTGCCCATAAATCACGAAATGCACTTGCGTTTATACGATTTCCTATACTTATAATTTAAAAGTGTTCTCAGTATAAAATGCATCTTGCATTATTGAGAATCATTATTCAGATTTTATGATCTCACCCAAAGCTGCAAAGTATGAACATGTAAATAGGATCCAAAAAAGTATCTTTGATAACTCACGTGGAAGTCTTGGAAATATGTAATCACTTCCACTCTCATGAACACAACTCAGTTTAATTGTTGAGTAAATTTTTCAAATTTTGTGAAAATTTTAATGCAATCTTTGACAAATACCCAAATTATGAAAGGCATTACGCTTTACTTTGTTCATGTCTCAGTAAGTGACTGAAGTATTATCTTCCATTTGTAAATGCCTAGCCAAGAATTCAAGGCTCTCTAGCTGCCTTGGCAAGAAAATGTGTTACATAATAAGACTTCAATGTACCATTTAAGATGTTCCAGTGTTGGTCATTGAATGGAACACATTCAATGCCCAGTCCTTTGTTTGTTTGAACTACAAAGTCACATCATCTAATACCAGTGACCCTCATCAGTCCCTGCACTTGAGCATAGTAATTGTGATTGCGCTTCAGTTTGGGTTCATCATTGACATTCTCCAGAAAAAAACTGCTCTCTGAACATGCATCTAGTGAGGTAATGAGGAATTTTGTTTTGGGACACTTGACCTCTAAAAGGCCAAAGGGGGATGAGCAGCCAACATCAATAACTTTTCCATCAGGTGAGGCACCCAAACATGGTGCATCCAGACTCACTACTAGACCTGAGCCAAAGTTTGAAGCTGTGACTCTAAATTGCCTTCCAGTTTTCTTTTCAATTTCACTGATTTTGTCTTCATCGACCCAAAGCCTTTCCCAGAAGTTTACCTCTACTTCTGATACTCCAATTTGGCTCAATGAACTGCTATGTTGATGTACAATTGAGAGGGAATCTAGGAAAAACAATAATTGGCTCATTGTAAGTGTGGTCTGGGCCAACCTTGGGTACTGATAAAATGTTGCAATACTCTCTAAAATTATCTGCAGTAGTGGATAGCTGATAACTTGCATAACCACCTTGAGGGATTTTGCCAAATTTGGTTTCTAATAATTGTGTACTTTCAGAACTAGGATCCATTATCTGTGATGAAGCCATTTTAGGATTTGCTGCTTGCAACCTTGTCAACAACTTGTGCTCATCTGCTCTTTGACCCTTGAGGCTTTGAATTGTCCTGGCTTTGTATAGTAGACACCTCACCCCAGGTTCTCTTGATGAAGATCTGTCTAAGTCCTTATGAGTTTTGTGAACCACAACCTCCATAGCTGGTTGTAGAACTATGGTGTTCCCTCCATCCTTTCGATGCCATTGTTGCAACATTGATGTGCAAGCCTGTTTTGGCTGTACGTCATCTTCATTGTTACGTCACTGATACTCTTGCATTGATGCAAGGTGAACTTGCAGACTTTCATCATGAAGGCTAACACCAATTGCACCGTCAACACAGGTACAGTGTGCATGTTCTACCTTACCACTTACAATGCACAGAGTTCCTTTTAAGTTATGAAGTGGATCATTCTTTTTGAAACTGTGGTGACATTCCGACTTGAAATAAAAATAACTGTCGTCACTTGCTGCCATGATTTCTTTCAAGTATTCGTCTTGAAGAAATTTTGTTGCTTTTCTAACACTCGTTGGAACAGAGTGGGTGCTGATGTTAGAGTCAATATTTTTCTCTGACTTTGATATATGTTCATTCACTTCTGCGCGAGTGAAGAAAGACATTCTTGTGAGATCGACAGACCAGCCATCTGACGGATACTTCGGTTGTGATTCACCGTAAACACTCGGGTCGATGTCTTTGCTGACGTCGCCTCGTTCTATTGTTTCCTTTTCGTGTAAATCCTGTTCGGACCATGTATCGACAATCTTCTGATCACGGCGAGACTTTCTATTCTCTTCAACCCTTTATTGAAGGAAAATTATCTTTTTGGTTCCGAATAATTTTTGCATCGAATTCAAGCCAGATGAGAACCGCACACGTGCGAAGTGCACTGATACGAAATGATGCCTTACTTCTTTATTAGTAACGCCTTGGTTTTCAAACCCTTCAACGAATCTCCGCGACGTTTCAACCAGAACCGGAGTTCTTCGTTTTTCAAAGTCGCAGGTTCTCTTCCAGCCAGGGAAGCGCCGGGAATATCGTCCTCTGACAAGGCACATGCAGCCATACGTGACAATAAAAACAATCAGGGAAAAGCCACCATACAGCAGATGGGCATTTTGTTGCGCATGCGCCAGTAGAATTTTGTTCGGCGCGTGCTGCGTCATTTGTATATTCTCAGCGCGCTTCCGCGGGTTTTCAACGAGGCGATCGACACCTTTTTGTAATGTTTTTTGGAGAGGGATGCAAGAGAATGACAAGTTTCTAACTTTGTGGATACTCGTGGTGTTTGCTGGCCCCTCGGATGAGGATATTTTAATGTTCAAAGTGCGAACAAAACGCGAAAAAAACTTGAAGTTTGAGAATTTGGTTTACTGAAGATCAAGATGTGCAGATGACTGATGGCAAACCTTGAAGGTTAGTCTAAAGATGTTGATGGTTTACTTGTAAAAATCACAAAGTTGTATGTGAAGAGGATGGTGAGATATTTGATCCAATGACAGAAGTTAATTTAGAACGGGATCTTATTTTACTTCAACTTTGAAATAAAATTGCGTTAAGTTCGAGGTGGCCCCCAAGCTTCAAATCACTTCAGATAACATCGTCTTTTCTTTCTCTTTGTAGTCACATTGGATACAAGGCTTTAAAAAATCTTTCAGCTTCAGGGTTGAGTTGCTCTTACTACAACCTTCGGCGAATTCGTTTTCGGGAGGCTTAGGTGGATTTTCCAAGTCATGGCTCACAACTTTCTTTGGCCCTTTTGCTCTTTAAGTCTGTTGAACATGGTAGGTAGGCATGTGTCTTATCACAGGTTATAGTTAGGTTTTCATCATCTCCGGCTTAAGCTTATTTTTCCTGAGTTTTAGTGGGAATTTTTTCAATTGCCTTTTTGGGCTTCAGGTACTAAATGGAGGAAAAACTTCGATAGAACTTATTTATCTCACTCGCCCCAAATCCCTCACTACTGTCAGTTAATTGTTTATTTATTTGGCTTTCGGTCAAACTAGTCCAATTACCCCAAAAAAATAAATGGACTCTTCCTCACATGTGTGTGGCTTTCAAAAAGACAAATACTTGTTTGATAAAAACAAATTACCACTGACTTGTCTGGTGGCACAATCAATACAGCTGCAAATGATGGATGCATATGATGGTGTTGCATGAGGTGCTCTTCAAGGTCTCTCATAGTAAAGAAACCCAGGTCTGAAATGATTTCAAGTTTCTTCAAATGTTTATCATTTTATCCATGCTGAAGGACTTGACTGACTTCCAAATTTGGTTGCTGAACTGGTAGGTTGAAAGAGTCATATAACTGATTTCCTTTTATTATGACATTAGTAAACATAGTTATCTGTGATTAGTTTGGGATTCAGTTTCAGCATGTTAGATGCCGAATTTAGAATGGCTTTTTCAGCTGTCTTACCAAGCTCTTTTACTTTTTTTTTATAGAAACTCCTTACACAGTGGACATGAAGTTGATTCACTGAGGCAAACATCATGGAGTGAGTGAAAACAACCAGGCAGGAGGGTCCAATTCTCATCCTGGCTGGAAATGTTACACAGAGGTAAATCACATTTTTTTGTTTGATCCGGCTTGATAGCACAGTGATACCCTAAATATAAAACAGTCATCTTCATATTTTTGTTGGGGGACATTGTTGGCAGTGTGACATGAGTTGGAACACTTGTGTTGCAGCTGTTGTTTTAAGGAGAATAGACTCTGTCCTGGACTCTGAGAGATTTTTATAAACATGGAGGACAGTGCTTAAGCGCATCTCACTTTTAGTAAGCTTAGTTGGTTGTGTGAGAAAGAAAACTGCTTAGGTGTGGTGAGAAATGACCTGTAGTGTAACTGTTTATCCTTTGACTGGAAAATGGACTTTGCTTTCTTTCTAAGTTCATCAGCAGTATCAGAACTGTTTATCTGTGAACAGAGTATGCTATGGGTGTTTTCCACAGGATATTCATAGAAAAGGCAATGTAATTCCTTAGTAGATTATACAGTTGTGGAGCATGTTTTCCCCAGTGAGAGCACATGTTGATCCAAATAAGTGGTGCTATGTTATAGTGCTGGCATTGGAGGCAAGTAAACGTGATCCAAATCCTGATCATTGTGCTAAAATACTCAGAGTAATTGTTAAGTTTGAAAGAAATGCTATATATCAACAACACCAAAGGTATATAGCTACATCTAGTAAAGTGAATAGGGTCCCATACTCTGCATCTTTGAACTGGGAGAACTTTGCCATCACAGTGCAGTGGACAAGTGTCCAACCACTATACACAATATCAAGAATCAGACTAATTCTCTAGGGTTTGGGGTTATCTGCCGATTTTCTTGCTTGGAAAATTGTTTCATATGATGCCTTGAAAAACAGATGATAGGATTGAACAATATGTTCTCTACTGTTTAAGGAAATGTGAAGTGGCCCAATAGTTGGTAATATTGACAGAATGGATGACTGTGATGTTGCCTGTGGCAAGCTATTGTTCAAGAGATTGTCAGTAGTACCAGATGTCATTGGAAAAGAATACAAGGAATAATCAGTTAAACTATTGTCCTGTTGCAGAGGAGCATCTGAAAATCCTGGATGAGAGCTGACAAACTTCTTAAGTGATTCGTATATGATTTGTCTACCATAAAATTGGCATGGCCAATCCCCTGGCTGAAAAACAATAACTTTCTTTAAATAGGCAGCCAAGCTAGTGTGCATTGCCACATAATAGGTGATATCAAAGTCCCCCTTTGACTTCAGTCTCAGTTCTACAAGACCTTATGGTGCAAATCATCCATTTTGCACATCATTTGTACATTTTCACTGTCACAGTATTGATGAATGTTGATTCATTCTATGTCTCTCAATTCCAGGATTAATCAGAGAAGCATAACTCTCACTGATGCCATGCATGGACAATGCAGCAGTACTTAGTTGTATGCCTGATTCAATATCTATACCATTTTGGTCATGTATACAAAGGGCATGCATTACAGGTACAGCTTGAATATCTTTAAAAACTTCGACAACTATGGTACACACTTTCTTTGCCTCTGACAATTTTTCCTCTTCTGGCCTTCTTTTAGTGTGAATGGCTGTGAAATCATCAATTATTAACACTACTAGCCATTTGCAATCTGTAGCTGTGGTTATAAAATCTTCAAAAGATTTGAGATGAGACTGTGACATTTTGTGCATAACATTGTTTAAAGTTCTTTTGGAACATGTATACCCCATGATATGTTCTGTTTCAATGCCCTCTCGATTTATCAGATTACTCCTGAGATGAAGAGCATGGTCCATTTGAAGAGGATTGCATGTTTGACTGAGGCAGTAGCACAAATTGTAAATTAATGAAAAAACCCTTGACTGAATCCAGAATAGTGTCAAATTATTCTGTTGCACCTGTTGATATGAAAAACTCTCTAAAACTGTCTGGATCATACACTGTTTCTGCCCTCTTAACTACTATGTCATAAATCTTTTTCTTGACCAATGCTATTTCCTCTGTCATGTCACATCCTACATTGGGTGGGAAATAAAATTTGCGCTCAACTGAAATCTCAGTTTCATATCGTTGTGAGTCATTGTAATTAGGGGTTCATGATGTAAAAGCCTCATAGTAGTTCTTGAAAACAAGTTTCATTACTACTTCTGCCAAAGTGTGTGATATCTTAGCAAGGTTAACAAAACTCTCCTCATTATTTCGATAAAGTCATCTAATTTTGTTCAGTCTTGTTCCTTGGGGATACAGGCTATGGAAACAAGTTTGACTTTCATTCTGAATGATACTATCAGGTGTACAAGGTTTTCTTTTTTTTTGCCTGTAATAAGAGTCTCATCAGACCATTAGATTGTTACAGAATGCTTGTTATTTAAAAAGGTTGAAAAATAAAGTTGCCAAGTGCATATCTCTTTGATTGACATCAATAAACTTTTTATTCGGAAATAATTGATTTATTAACCAATGGGGGTTAGTGGTGGAATTGGCCAGCAATCTTTATTCAGTAATTTACATTTCAACAGGAAGCCCAAAAGTTTTACTGGTTCTAATTCGCATTTCCTCATCCTTTCAGACATTCCATTCAGAAGCTGAGGATGCCTTTGCACCTATTCCTCTACAAATGGTCCGATTCTTATATGTTTTGGTTCAAGGGTAGTTTGGTCCATATAAAGTATTCAATTTTAAATGAAATTCGTCACATCATAAACTTATACGAAGATGCTTTCCTTTTTTTCAAAGTATATTTACAAGTGTCTACTATTGCTAATTTTCAGCTTCCAAATCTGATATTTCTAAGACAAATGATTGAAAAAAGTTTACTTACTCTCGGATAAAATTTGTAATTTTTCCTCCGTTTCTAATAAACTCTCCCAGGATACAACTACCATTTCTCTAGTACTACTACTATGTGACTTTTCTTCACTCAACATTGATCTTTGTGTTTAGGTATTCGTCCCCGTTGGGTGCGATTCATGTCAACAAACTTTTGAACAAAAAAAAATTTTTGTTGAATTTTAATTTTTGCCTAAGTGGGTACTTCAAATGTTCAATGATAACTTGAGATAGCACTAACATGCAGAAAGGAATTTCCAGTTCACCTAAGGTTTTTTACAGCCCTCCTACATCCTTCACAAATACGTCCTCTGCATTGATCGCTCTTCCTCCCATCCCAAAACAACACTTGAATTCTATTTCATAAATTTTCGCCTTTTGAAAATAACGCGGCTGGGACCTTCTCCCGCGTACCACGCAACCATTTTTCGATTTTTTCGCGCTTCCAGCCAAGTAAGACATCAAAAGTCTATCTGGACACCTTCATTTCCTTTGAAGCCATCGAAAGTGAAGTTAAGATTTTTTCGCAATCTGTTTCCATCCTTATTGTCTATCGTCCTCCACCCTCATCTGGAAACAATCTTTCAACTGAGCTTTTTATGAATGAATTTTCGTCGCTGTTAGAATCCTATATCACTAAAACTGGTTCACTTGTAATCGCAGGTGATTTTAATTTTCATGTTGATGATACAGCTGATACTGCGGCGGCTAATTTCCTGAGCTTATTGGAGTCATTTGATTTACAACAACATGTTCGTAGTTGCACCCACAGAGCTGGACATACTTTGGATCTGGTCATCACTCGTGATGCTGAATATATTTTAAATGCTATTTCAGTTGATAATTCCTCAGAGATATCGGATCATTACACTGTTTGTGCTGATCTTCGTTTTGTTAAGCCTAATTGGGAAAGGAAGCGTATTTGTGGTCGGAAATTAATAGCCATCAGCTTGGAGCATTTTCGACAAGATGTTGCAATGTCTCCTCTTTTGTCTGAATCATCCAATGATTTACTTACGCTGCTTCACTTGTATAATTCGGAGTTATCTAGTGTTTTGGATAAGCATGCGCCATTAAAATTGCGCATGGTTACCATTCGTCCCGCTGGTCCATGGTTTAGTGAGGAGATTAAACTGGAGAGAAGAGTTCGTCGCCGACTGGAAAGGAGATGGCGTAGGACTAGATTGCCCGAAGATCGTCTGCGTCTTATTGAACAAAATCGTATTGTCAAGGAGCTATTACTCTCTGTCCGCTCACAATATTACACCAAACTTATTGATGATAATTGCCTTAATCAGAGGAAACTGTTTGGCATTGTCGGTAAGTTGTTACATTGGAGTCCTGCACCGCAGTATCCATCTTGCTCTTCCGTGGCGGATCTTGCAAATAGATTCATTGGCTTTTTTGGTGAGAAGATTATTACTATTCGACATGAACCGGAATCGAACCCTATGCAGGGAACTTATTTATTTAATGAAGCCACAATAGCAACAACAAGACTCCATCGTTTGAGCTGTCCTTCATATTCGACCTTACTTCAGATTGTGCACCATTTGGCATCAAAGTCTTGTGAACTTGACCCTGTCCCCTCTAGAATACTCCTTGGTTGTCTTGATCTCCTTTGCCCTGTGATCTGGAAAATTGTTAAGCTGTCTTTGGAGACCTCTGTCATGCCCACTGAACTTAAACAAGCTGTAATTCGTCCTTTGTTGAAAAAGCCGAGTCTTGATTATCAAGAATTTAAGAACTTTCGGCCGATCTCTAACCTCACCTTCTTGTCCAACGTCATTGAGAAAGTAGTGGCTTTGCAGCTTGTTGACTACATTGATAACAATGGTCTGTGTGAAGTCTTTCAGTCTGCCTACCGTGCTCACAATAGCACCGAAACGGCTCTTCTCAGAGTCTACAATGACATTGCTATGTCCATTGACAATCAAAAATCTGTTGTTTTGGTTCTACTGGACCTGTCTGCTGCTTTTGATACAGTTGATCATTCTCTTCTCCTTGCTAGACTATCTGCCCGTTTTGGCATTTGTGACCAGGCACTGGACTGGTTTCGTTCATATCTATCTGATCGCACTCAGTATGTCAGAATCCAAGATGTCTCTTCTGATGTGCATGCCTTACCTTATGGTGTACCTCAGGGTTCCGTTTTGGGCCCCTTGCTGTATTCTTTGTACACTTCCCCTTTAGGTGATATTGCAAGATCTCATGGTCTATCTTATCACTTTTATGCTGATGATACACAGCTATATTTATCTTTTGAAACGTCATCGCCTGAGGATATGTCAACATGTACATCTGCTCTTGAAGATTGTGTTAAAGATATTGACCTTTGGATGTTAAATAACAAGCTGAAGCTGAACAGTGGGAAGACTGAAATTATAGTTTTTTCATCCTCCTATCGCCCACGTCCTGTGTTAACAAACCTGGTGATTGCCTCTGACACTGTTGACTGTTCAACTACTGCTAAAAATATTGGAGTTATTTTTAATAACTCTCTATCGATGTTGCCGCACGTTACTGCTGTTTGCAAGTCTTCGTTTTTTCATTTACGCAATATTTTTAAGATTCGCAAGTTTCTTTCTTACGATACATGTAAAACTCTAATTCATGCCTTTGTTACTGCAAGGATCGACTATTGTAACTCACTGCTCTACGGTCAGCCTAAATGTATCTTGAAACGTTTACAGAGTGTCCTAAATATTGCTGCTAGGCTTATTCACCTTACTAGTAGATATGAACATGTTACGCCGTTGTTTATTCAACTTCATTGGCTACCAATTGAACAAAGAATAACTTTCAAAATTGCAGTAACTACATTTAAGGCGCTTCATGGTGCTGCACCTAGCTATATCACTGATCTCATCAAGCCTTATACACCTGGTAGACTTCTTAGATCCTCCAATCAATTTTTACTTTCTACATCTAAATTTAATCTTAAAACTTATGGTGGCCGGTCTTTTACTATTGCCGCACCTTCTGTTTGGAATGCACTTCCATTCGAACTTAGATCTTGTAATTCCCTTTCTTCTTTTAAATCTAAGCTCAAGACGTGGCTTTTTAAAATTGGTTATGATGTTGTATATAATGATGATGTTTTTATAGGATGACAATGTAGTTTTTGTAGTTTTGTAGGTTTAGGATTTTGTTCTTATTTTTATTATGTAAAGCGCTTTTGGACCATTGGGAATTTTTATAGAATGACAATGTAGTTTTGTAGGTTTAGGATTTTGTTATTTTTATTATGTAAAGCGCTTTTGGACCATTGGGAATTAGCGCTCTATAAATACTGTATTATTATTATTATTACAAAATCACAAGGATTACAATAAACACAAATGGACGAGCCGTTGTATTTCGTGCTCCACTACTACCGCATCTATTCGAAAACTGGCGGGAAACAAATACGTACGCACGGTGCAGGCGCATGCCATCGGTTACTCTCAACAAACAAAAATTCTACTGGTGCACGCTCCACCGTCAAGGACTGACTAGCCTCGCTTTCACACTACCAGTCCCGGGCCGTACGAGAGGTCCGCTGTATTTTCATTCGATGTCAGAATTTTTCTGGTAGACAGACTGTGTGTCAAAGACTAACAAAATTGCACGAGCCCGTAGGGCGAGTGAAATTTGTGGTCTTTGAAAAAATTAACAAGTGCTTGTTTATTCCAAATTGCACGAGAAAAATCATGTGATTACCTGTTAATAATATACATGGAAAAATACGAGATGGTCTATCATAATTAAACACGAGCAAAGCGCGCGCATCAAGTGCAAAAAATAATTTATTCAAACCGTGCGTTCGGTCAAAACAACCGCGTACGATCAAAACAATAATATGCAATATCTTCGCATCTTTAAGGTGCAAAAAAGTTCAAAGTCCGGCTAAACAGTGCAAGGAATTGTTCAGTCTGTGTCCGAATCACTTTTGATGAAATGGAATCGTCGTTTCCGAGGTTTAACCATGTTTGTTTTTAATTTCGGCGTTGGATTGCTCGATCAAAGTGTCAAGCCGGGTCGGCTCGTAATTTTCGATTTCCTCGGCAATTCCCTTCCCTAAACACCACTTTTTCCAAACCGAAAACCAAAAAGCAGCGCCTTTTACAGTGTTTTCATTGTTTAAGCTGTTTTTCAGCTGCGGTGGCGAAAGAAAACCTACTTAAAACGTCGGCCATTGTTTCGCTCGCAAATTTTCAAATTTTGTTGCGACATCCAAGGCTCGCATTTGATTGGCTATCTGTGAGTTTCTTTGATTATTGACCAATCAGACTGTCTGATTTGTTTCTTTCTTTGCACTGAATTAACCCTCTTCTGCACTGAATTAACTCTCTTCTGCACTGAATTACCTGAAAACTGCATTTATCTTAACCAATCAGAACTGAGTAATTTTTCCATGTATATTATTAGTATATGTATAAAAAATAGCTGCAAAGCAATTGTAGAAATTTCGAGTAATCAAGCACGTGTTAACGAGAAAGCGAGCATGCGAGCAGTTGCAAAAAATTTTGCAGCACGAGCAAGTGAGCGCCCGTGTAATTTTTGCGAGCACTTTTACATTGAATGGGACCATTCGATACCCCTTTTGAACTCAGGAATAACTTTGCCGCATTTTGATAGCAGCCTGTTGAAATATAATTCGCGAGGATGGGCATTGATTAAGGCAGTGCAAAATGACTTTGAGAATCCTCTATCTTGTTTTCTTTGTTGTGTTGCAGTAGGTGATCATTCTAGAGGTCAAAATGATGATTCAAATGCGAAATTCAGCCTGAAGAATAGTCCTTTGGATACTAACGAGATCAACAAGTAAGCGTTTTTACAAAATATTTATTATAATTTGTTTTCGGGCTTTCAATCGTGAAAGTTTCCGAAACTGAATAGTATTGCCCAATTTTCCCTTTTCTTCTCACAGTTATTTAGTTAATTGTTATTTATTTACTCGTTAATTCTCGCAAGGACTTTTGAAAGTATATTTGTTGTCCGAACTCAAAGCTTCGCTCAACTTGTTACACTCAACTTCGTATATAGACGTTTCACACGGCCTCTGAAGACGAGGCTGAAAATAGCTCAAGGGAGTCGATAAACATTTCATATAACTTTATCAAAAGATTCAGACTGAGATGTAAATTAGATATGCAATTTCCAGAGCTTTCTTCATACAATGTGACTAAATTCCCGGTAATCGAGCGATATTATAGGACTCACAAGCTCGGAGAACTTGTCCACTTAAACATCAAATTAATTTTGGAATCGCTTGACACTTCTATACAAAAATCTGAAACTCTTGGTTTTCTAACTGCCGGTCATTTAGTCCATTAGAGCGAGCGATATTGCAGTATGCTTTAGCTCGAGGCTATTTTGGAACAGCTTTACAGTTCTAAACAATCTTAGTCCATTCGAGAGAGCAATATTCTAGTATGCTCTAGCTCGGGGAGTTTGTTCACTAAAAAACCAAATTCATTTTGGAATATCTTGACATTTCTAGACAATCATAGTTTATTGGAGCGAGCGATAGTATAGTATACTGTAGCTTGGGGAGTTTGTAGAACCAAATTTATTTTGGAATAGCTAGACATTTCTCAACAATCATCGCCCATTCGAGCGAGCCTTATTCTAGTTTGCTCCAGCACGGGGAGTTTGTCCACCAAAAAACCAATTTTTTTTTTGGAATAAAATATGTTAATGTTCCCTTGAGCGTGAAAAGGATAAACATTAGCTCTTTCTTGATTTAAATGTGTCCAGAGGGGTTCAGGGGAATTTAGAGACAAGTGTCTATCGTAAACCTACCCACACTGACACCTCGCTTTCGATTCTCATCACCCTATTTGCCATAAAAAGTCTGTAGCCAAAACTTTACTCAGGGGGGCTGACTGTCTACCATCTCCACTTGATTCGAAGGCTGAGGAGAGGAAATATGTTTCTAATGTCCTAAAGGCGAATGGCTATACAAAAACTTTTCTCCGTAACTGCCAAAAACCAGTTACAATTAGCAGCACTCCTGATGAAAGGGAACCAGCGACTGATTTTGCTGTTATTCATCACATTCAGGGTGTTACTTGTGTAGCTTGACACTCCTAAACAATCATAGTTTACAGGAGCGAGCGATATTATAGTATGCTTTACCTCGGGGAGTTTGTCCACTAAAAAACAAATTCATTTTGGAATTACTTGTATGGTGGCCGAGGGCTGCCACTCAAAATTTTACAGTTTTTCTAGGATTGAATAAAAAATGAGAGAATAAATAAATCAAAACTTAAAAAGTAAAATGGAACGTCACGTGCAAAACTAAGGAAAAAGATCGATTGAAAGTAAAATGAAGTAGAAATCAAATTTAAAAACAAAAGTAATTGCATTATCAAAGTAAAAAATCATTTCAAAATAAAACTGAAAGCCAAGGGCAAAATACGTCGAAATAAAAAAATAAATTCAACATTAAATCAAAACAAAAGTCAAAGTGAATATCGCTGTGGCCGAAGGCTACCACTACCATGATACTGTGCGGGCGTAATCGTATGTCCCATCATGCGTTGTGTCCTTTTACTCAAGTTGTGAAGTTGTTTTGGTCTTGAGTGATTTTAGAAGAGTTTTTTTTAGTATTTCGATGTCAGATTTCAGAAAAGCTTTGTAGGAAAATAATGCCGACCTTAAAGAGGCTTTGCTGAAATATGTTGGGCAAGGATTACAAAGACGAGAGATGTTGGATTTCTTCACTCGTGTCTTTCCACTTTACGCGTGGATCTAAGAACGCTTCATAGAAGGCTTCGTTATTTTGACATATTTTTCAAAGATGGTCCTGTTAAAATAGATCATGTAATGAAGGCAGTTACTTTTTATTTGACGTCTTCACGTTTTCCTAAATAAATCATCGGGAGAAAGGAAGTTGGAGCTGGTCCTGAGCTCCGAATTCCTTTTTTTCACTTATCCAAACCAAATCCAAAATTTAAATGGAGGCTTATCCCTTAATTCTTCAACTGAACTATTGAAAACTATTGATGAATTAATTAATTGAAACTATTGATGAAGTCAGTATTAGGAAAATCAGGTTTCAATTAATTTTAATTTTAAGGAACGCTTAATCGAGCTTCACCATAAACGTTTCTACCTCAAACACTTTCAGGGTTGTAAAGAAATGAAAACAGTTGGATACCAGAAGCTGTCTGTCGATGGCGATTTAGAAGGAGTCAGCTGCGTGTCTTTTCTTTTATTCCAATGGATGAACAATATTTTCAAGAAAGGTAGTAGAGGCACAATAGAGGAAAGCGACTTTGAACCACTTTCAAGAGAACACTCCACCGAATTCTTCACCAATCGCCTTCAAGAAAACTGGAAAGAAGAGAAAACTAGTAGAAAAGGCAGTGAACAAAGACCACAACTTTGGAAAAGTGTCATAAAAATGATCTCTTTAAAGGATGCAGTGATCATTTTACTCCTTTACGTAGTATCCTTACTTTGGCGCCTCTTTAGGCCTTTGTTTCTTGGCTACCTTGTTTCTTCATTGATGGAAGCCGAGCCTCAGAAAAGTCTTCTCCTGTATGGTTGTGTAATGGCTATGGGGATATGTGCCTTTATTGGAGTGTCTGGAGTTCATCATCATTCCTATAAATGTGACGTTTACGGTATAGGAATTAGCAGTGCTCTAAAAGGGTTAATTTACCAAAAGGTATGCAATTTAGTTATCGTTAGTTAAAGAGAACACAGCCCACAATTCCTCCAATCGCTCTAACGAAGGGCTAACGCGCTAAACGTCAGCTTTTTTACCCTTTATGGAGGCCAATTCATGTTTTCAACTCAATTGTTAACACTAAATTACCTGCAAAGTTCTATAGACATTGACTACAATATATGGGTTGTCAAAGGACCAAAGTTATCCAGGGATTAGCCTAGTTAAAAAGTTTTGAGCGCTGCCTTTCCCGCTATCAGTGGGAAGTAGTGACTTATTCGCACCTTGCACCCTCGAATTTTGCCATCCGATGACCCGCCTCTAAGCTACTGAAAACTTGTGGATGAGCTATGGCGTGAACTAGTTTTACTAGTATGTAGTCTACGTCACTTACAAGTTCTCTATACCATAGTCGTAAACAATCCAAAAATCATTAGATTTTAAGTTCCACGTTCCTTACAAAAGTATGTCATCTATCTTTCTTTATTGCATTTTTACATTCCTATTACCGCTACAAGCCCGTCTGGCTAAACAAAAAGTTTATATTCATATTTTCGTTTCAGATTCTAAGTCTCAACAAGACTGAGATATTAAAATTTACAACGGGTCGTGTGATTGACCTCGTATCCAACGATGTTCAGCGACTCGAAGATCATACCGTCCTTTGGGGCATTAGTGCTCTTTTGGATTTCTTCCTACTTGTACCTATTATAGTGGTATTACTTGTGTATTTCATCGGTTGGCAAGCTCTTATGGGAGTCACATGCCTGTTTTTGCTTGTACCATATTTCACTGGGTTGTCCTATGTCTTTGCTGTACTACGCCTGAAGACAGCAGCGTCTTCAGACAAGCGCATATCATTGTTGAACCAGGTTATTTCTGGGATTCGCGCCATCAAAACACAAGCGTTGGAGGATAAATTCCGAGAGAAGATTAAAAGCGTAAGGAGGTAAGGAAAGAACACACCATAATTGATGTTAAATCGGTCAAAGTAACTGGTACTTGTCGCACATCATTGCATGTTTGAAATAGCTTACAGGCTTAAGTAAATTTTAATAAAGGATACTATGTTATGCCATGCCCTACGATGCAACGTTCTGCTGTTATGAGGTTTTAAAATATCTCTTTATTCCTCTGTTTGCAGTGATGAAATAAATATCATCCGTAAGAAAAGCGTCGCCCTGTCAGCTGTTGCTGCCTTGGAGTACACTGCAGTGCCGCTGGCGATGTTGGTGTCAATCACAACTCTAGTGCTTACCGGTCAGGCCCTTACACCATTTAATGCGTTCATGCTTCTCTCTTTTATAAACGCAGCAAGACAGAGTGTCTGCTTTTACGTACCCTATGGCCTCTTAGGAGTATACGAGGCCTATTTTTCACTCAAGAGAATCGAGGATTTCCTTCTTTTAGAAGATTTACCCGGGTCGTGTCATGATCACTCTATAAAGGGCACTTTAAACACAGGAGGAAGTACATCTAAATTTACTAGAACTGTTTCAAATCAACGGGACAGAACTGTTAAAGTTCCCTCTGCTGTTGATAGTGATGAAGAACTTCTCCTAAAGCCAGCCACCTTGGAAGTGTTAATTTTGACATCGAAAGAAAAAACTCGTGATAATGGCTTCATTTTGCAGGATGTAGAATTTTCTATGGGTTCACAAACTTTAACAGTCATCACGGGTCCAGTGGGTAGTGGCAAATCTACTCTTCTCTCAGCTATCGCAGGCGAGGTATCAGTCGAAGCAGGAACAATAACATGGCCATCGTCCCTTGCTTACGTACCCCAAATACCGTGGGTCTTCTCTGGAACAATAAGAGAAAACATTTTATTTGGTCAACCGTACAACCAAGACAATTACTCAAGAATACTGGAAGCATGCTCTCTCACAGAGGACGTAAGGCTATTTCCTAACGGTGACCAAACAGTTGTAGGTGAGCTAGGTGCTGTTCTGAGTGGAGGTCAGCGCGCAAGGGTAAGCTTAGCACGTGCAGTATACATGGATGCAGATCTGTACTTGTTGGATGACCCTCTGAGTGCCGTAGACATGAAAGTAAGCCAATATATCTTTCAAAAGTGCATAAAAGGCTTACTAAGTAACAAAATCCGAGTGTTGACGTCTCATCAGGAACAACACATGAAAGAAGCTGATAGAGTTATTGTGTTGTCCAAAGGACGTGTGTTGGCTAACGGAACTTTTTCTGAAGTTCAGGAAAATAGTTTACGAGATATAAATCTTAATCCGAGTTACAAAAAACCCGTCAGGGACAGAAATTCGGACATGAGATTGGATTCAGAGAGTGAAAATGAATCAGAGTTTAAGGAGAGAGGAATGATTCTACAACATCAAGTCATGGACCTTGAAATATCAAAAGAAGACCGCACAATCGGAAGTGTGACACTTACGACTTATTTGGACTACTTCAGAAGTGGATTGCACGCGTTGGCAATGGTTGGACTTTTCTGTTTGTTTTTCATTGCTCAAGGTAAGGTTGATAGTTGATGGTATTCAATCAAAAGTAGGAATGAAAGTAGGATTGTCTTAACACCTGACAAGCGCTAATTTTTCACCGGTATGTTCTTGTGTTATCGTGGCCAAGTATATGATTTACTATTTGTCTTTTCCTTTATTCTCACTGTAAGAGTAATAATATTTAAATCTCTAATGATGTTGAAAACAAGATTCTCAGACACATAATCATCTTCGATGTTGATAACCACATGAAATGAATATGATGAATGCTGTTATTATTTTTAATCAACTCACCAACTAGAAGACTCTATATATTATTATGCGAAACTGATGTAATTCTTCGTCCCGAGATAGCAAGGCTTACAGGTGCATTGCCTTGGGCCAAACTTTAAGGCTGTATGAAAAGATCTAGCCGTATTATTTCTCGTGGCTCGCGCCGTTCACCACGTGGCCATTAACTGATGATGACACCGCCTCTTCTGGATACCTATTTATTTTTTTATTTTTTTATTTCTATTTCGTAGTAATGATAGTGTCTCCAGACGTTTGGCTCTCATTTTTAACAAAGAAGAGTCAAGAGGAACAGAAGGACAAATTGAATTTTATTTTCTATGGCTGTCTTGTGCTTGGATCTCTCATTTTCTCCTCCATACGAGCTTACGCCTTTCTTTGGACTTCTGTAAGATGTTCTGAACGCCTCCACGATAAAATGGTTGCAGCGATCGTACAGGCTCCAGTTTTGTTTTTTGATTCAAACCCTGTGGGACGAATCCTCAATCGGTTCTCTAAAGACGTGGGGTACTTGGACGAGCTGTTACCCAAAACATTCCTCACAGCTATTCAGTTGACCTTGCTAATTCTTGCCTCAACCATTATGCCAACTTTCACGAATTTTTGGGTTCTTCTTATTGTTGTGCCACTGGCTGTTATTGCTGTGTACATCTCCATGTACAGCTTAAAAACCTCTCGACAGCTCAAAAGGTTAGAGTCAATAAACCGTAGCCCTGTGTTTTCACACGTTTCGGAGACTCTCAATGGGCTGGAGACTATTAGAACAAGAAGGAGGCAACGAGACTTTGTGGAAGATCTTTACAGGTACGTTTCGCAGCGATTGTAATCATCAACATCAGTGTTAGAGTTGGATTCATGGTATTCCTCTAAGGACTACATAGACTTCCTCAATATGTTCAGCATTGACTTTCGTGACAGAGAAAGAAAGAGACTTAAAACGGACAATTAATTACGGCAAGCAGAAGCCATACTACGAAAACTGGCCTAGCTGCATAAGAACTAGTATCAACGCCATTTACTGGGAGAGAAAACGAAAATAGCAAATCTTGAACTGTCGTTCAGTATAATAGGGAGATATTGTTGAGCTGTCCATGAAACTAGCAATCAAACATTGCCATTTTTTTTACGGCTCTAAGCTGGCATCAGACTTCAAACAGCGGAATGAAGAAAAAGAAAACAAAAGCAAAGAAACAAACAAGCATAGAGAGTTCAAATGGTTGAAGATGTACTAATGACATATATACTTATAGAACGTGTGTCCTCTCTTCATTCAGATATCAAGATGTTCATACCCAGTCGTACATCATGGTGCTGGCGAGCGAGAGATGGCTGGGTATTCGCATGACGTTTCTCATCTCTCTTTTTATTCTTGCCGTAGCTTTAGCTGCGATCTTGGTGTCTCAAGATGCTGGTAGGTGTCTGTTAACTGTGAGGAAAGTTATACTCAAAAGACCATTTTATCTAAAAATTTACTACGTGCCTAATTTTAAGCTCAACCTAATCGCTAAGAGTTGTCTTCAAATGTACTTACGATATTATTACAGGCGCCGCCATTTTGAAGAAAAAAAATTTTGTAATCTGACTGCTGGCTTATCACTCCTAGCGATCCGGAATTCAGTTCAAATGGCGCGAACCAAAATGCTGAATGTCGTTATTTTTTGTTATTTCTACCTCAGCCAGAAAAAGGCTGACAATTAACAAAAACACTTTTTGATAGGCGAGAATAATTATGCGTAAGTCTATTCAATCAGATCAGAGAGATTGATGGCCGACATAAAATACCTGACCTGCTACCTGCGCGCAATAATGCCTCCCAGTACAACTAAGGAATAAGTGAAGGTTTGCTATGCCCGGTATCAAAACCAAAAGGTTTTAAAATTCCTTCATAATGCACTATGCAGCAAAAGAGCAATATAAATCTAGGTGGGATTATTATTAATATTTTTAATTGTTTATATTTAGAACTTATTATTGTACGATTTATATTTTTGGTGATATAAAATTTTAAATTTATGTAAATTATGTACTTGTATTGCAATAATAATTCAGCTACTAGCTGCTAGTTGTGATTTTAATAATAATGATAGACATAAATTCTGTATTTTATCGATAGCTTTTGCAGCACTGGGGCTTGTTTATGTCATCGAGTCTGCAGAACAAATGGATTTTTCTGTTAGAAAAATGGCTGAAGTAGAGAATTGCATGACGTCTGCTGAACGGGTTATGGCGTACACCAAACTTGACCACGAGCCTGGGTACCAAGTGAAGCAACTTCCCCCGAAACACTGGCCTCTTGAGGGGAACATCACATTTCAAGACGTGTCTTTGACGTATTATCCAGGGGGTCCTCAAGTACTGAAGAACTTTAACCTTCATGTGGAAGGAGGAACTAATATTGGTGTTGTAGGACGAACGGGAGCCGGGAAGTCATCTCTAGTGGCAGCTCTCCTACGCATGCCAGATCCTCATGGTGTCATAATGATCGATGACGTTCTTATAAAGGACGTCAACCTTCAACAGGCTCGGAGATGTATATCTGTTCTTGGCCAAAGTCCTTTCCTTTTTAGTGGCTCGCTGAGAGAAAATCTCGATCTCGAAGAAGGGTTCCAAGATTTAGAAATGTGGCAAGCCTTAGAGAATGTTCAGCTGAAGGAAGTGATCGAAAGTTTGGAAGGAAAATTAGATCATCAGCTGTTGGAAAATGGTGCAAACTTCAGTTTAGGAGAACGACAGCTAATTTGTTTGGCTCGTGTTCTTTTGCATAAAAGAAAAATTGTCATCCTAGATGAACCCACTGCACACGTGGATCCAGACACAGAGCAAACAATTTGGAGGGTAGTGCGAGAGAAACTGAAGGGCTCCACAGTAATCACCATAGCTCATCGACTGAACACCATCAAAGACTGTGACATGATTTTGGTCATGAAAGATGGCGAGATAGATGAGTTCAACAAGTTTGAATCATTAGCGAATGCATTAGTTGATAAATAGTCGAATGAAGAAAAACAAAAAGCGACTGAAACCACGAAAGGAATTGAATACCATTCTATTGTTTTTCAAAACTGCCTCCTGCTTAAGCCCTTTAGAGAAATTTGTTCTCTTATGAGTTCGGTAGTGATCAGTTGAATACGAAACCGCGTAAATAGAATTTTTTCTCAAATTTGTTAAGTTAAGGCTGGCGTCCTATTGTAAGGAGAGGTATTACTTATCTCCCTTTTAACGGAATGTTTTCTTATTTATTACTTTCTAGCACAACTTGCTTGCAATAACAGCCTTGCCTTAGAGGCTAAATTACCTCCATTACTATTTGCGTGATGACTTTCAGTCCTACTTTTGCTGATTTTGCAAAAATTTGTTTGTATCTTTAGTTCGTTTCAAAAGGGAATCGGGGAACATTGCTGGTAAATAGTTGCTGGTTTCTAATTTCCCAGAATGCTTGCACCACTTACATTACTATAATATCACTAGAAACTAATTCTCACAAAGGTACAAAGCTAATAAACCTGCCATCTTTCTAATACACTGATACTTTCACCGAAGGTTACAAAGCTTATGAGCGACAATTGCTTCGTATTTACATTCATTTTCTTGTTACATTTTAGACATCACATTTCCCGTGTTATAAATTATTTAAACGCTAATAGATCACAATTAACTAATACATGTATTTTTTAAAAATTGATAGTTATCATAGATTTGGTCGGCAGAGTCGGAAAGGGTTAGTTTTTTTTTCTTTTCAAGAACACCAGGGGGCACTGTAAAATATCATAAATCAGGGGATTTGATGAAAATCGCTTACCGGCGGTGCCTCTTTCGCCTACTAGTGGGTTGTCGTGTTTGGGTCTCGCCTCACGGCCCCTTTTCTGGGGAAACCGCCTATTGTACCATCGGCAGCAGCCTATGGAAAAAGTTATTGCAACCCCTGAATGATTTCAGAGAGCATAGTTTAGACTTGCTTTCAGGTAGCCATTGTCTATGGTGGATTTGGTGTTTCTTTAAATAAAGACTCATCCATAAAGCTAATCAAGTTTGAGTTATTCATGAAGCTGGGGGCCGGTCTCTCGGAGGTTCCGGTAGCTTAATGGGCCTATAAAGGTGTCTTTTTCCCCTTCAAGGGGTTTGAAAATTCTACAATAAAACTATAGGTTAAAGAAAGGAAATGGACTGGTTAGGGTGCCAGAACCCGCTTCTCTAATCTTTGAATTTTTATTTCAAAATATGCTGATTTGGGCCCGTTTACGGTTACCGGAACTTTCGAGAAACGGGCCCCTGCACCAGCTAAAAGTAGTTTCCGTTGTGGATTGTAAACATTGAAAATAAATTAAGATGAAGTTAGAAGAAACAGGTGCAGATTTTAAAACAAAATAGGGATAAACAATGGTATTAGTGCTGAAACATTCATGATCAGGAAGTCTGCATGTCTACTTTTGAGTTTACCATCGACAACTGCATTTTGATCAACAAGCAACAAATTAAATTTTATACACGCCATCTTAGCGACAGGAAGAATTCAAAGGAGATTGCTGGGGAGAAAAAATTCATTCTCCAGGACATCAACTTTTAGGCACGGTAAAAAAGTGTCACAGTTATCACCAGACCTAATCTTCTTGCTGCGATCGCGGAAGAAATCTCGGTCACGAATAGCTACACTACCACACCATGAGTCCTGCGTTCCTGGGGAAGACAAGTCATAATCCCTTGTCCTTGGGCAAATATACAAGCCGCATATTTTTGCACCAAACAGAGGCTAATGTCTCTATTATCCTTCAAACATTTTTGCAACGCGCGGGTAAAATGTGTTGAAACAGCTTACTCTTTTCTACGCATGGGATGTTTTCTTTTAAGTGTTCTTTGATACGATTTTACGAACAAACAAACGCCCTTTCTGCCTCAGCAATGGCTGAATGCTCTGTCATCTTGAATTAACTTTTAAGGGAACGCTTTTACATTTCTATGTCAGTACTATGTGGAATGCAAAGAGAACAGCATAGAAAATAAGACACTGATATGAGGGTATTACAAAGCAAAACTGAAACTGCCTTAACTTCGCACTATGTAAAGCAAAGCGAGTACCAAGCCATACCTCAAATCAAAATTTACCGAATAGGGAAGCCTATTCTGGCTTCCTAACCGGTCCAATTTGTTTCTTTAGTGGACAGTTTAAATGTGAAATTTTCAAACCTTTTGAAGCCCTATCTGGAATGAAAGCAAAACAACTTTACGGGCCCGTTAAGGTACTGGGAACTATTGCAAACGGACCTAAGCTGATTGAAACCATGTCTTCTAAGTGATGCGATATCAGTGGACAGCAAAGAAAGGATAATTCATCAAAACCTGTCTTCAAATGCGATTAGATGACAATTGCAACACGGATTAAATTGGATTATGTAAAAACAATAATCCAGGGATGATGACTCGCGACAGCTGCCAAGCAATTTTCTCTTAGGTGCGTGAATGAGAAGATGGGGCTATTAAACGGATTATTCTTCTCTACATATATTATAAAGGGACGTTATAAAGGATGTTCTAGAATTTGAATGTAAGGAGAATACATAAAAAAAATAAAAGCATATTGTTACAAAAAGAAAGTATTTCTAGGGCGCAACTATCTTCGTAACCAACGTAACCGTGTCAACAAAAAAATGTTGTAAACATGTGTTCCATTAGTATCTAAAATATACGCGTTGAATCGCACAAAATAATAATTTAAATCAAACCGTAAAGTTTAGATGTGAGTAGAATACGTATAAAAAATAAAAGAAGATTGTTACAAAAAAAGGCAATTCTAGGGCGCAATTGTTTTGGTAACCAACGTAACCGTGTTAGCAAATAAGAATGCTTTAAACAGGTGTCTCATTAGTATCTAAAATATGCGCACTGACTCACACAAAATAATAACTTAAATCAAACCGTAAAAAGTTGAAGACATAAAATTGGGTCACGCTTGAAGAAAGTCTAATTCTGAGAAGATTCTGATCCGTTGGAATTTCCACTGAATTTTTATTTACTTCGGTTTCACCGTTTTCAAGCTGAATTATGGATGTCAAGTTCCATTTACTTCTGTTGCTGTTTTTGTTGGCCGGGACCTTACCCGTGATAGGAACTCCCACAGGTAAAGAGTTTATCGAGGAAATGTTGTTTGGATACGAACACACGTAGTTAATGTATAGACACAAGGATTGCATACTTAACGTAGTACATGGCTGTGATGATAAATTGATGTTATGTGGTCTTTAAAAGCCACACAGCGCGCATTTAAGGCCTCGATGGTAGTGGGAGGCATAATGGCCAAATGGTCAGTGCACTGAACTCCGCGTCGAGAGGCCCGGGTTCGAGATCTGGCCGGGACAATGCGTTGTGTTCTTAGGCTCACCGTGCAGCGTTGCTGTATTGTGTCTCACGCACCTTCGTGGTGAAAGCGAATAAAAAAGAAAAAGAAATAAAGAGGTCAGTCGTAGGACATGAGCAAGGGGCTCAATTTTGGCCATGTAAGCCGTGAAACTTGCAGATAATCTCTATGATTAAAGGAAACAAAAGTTGGGAAAAAGTCAACTTGAGACTTTTCGAACAAAGAGCTTACTTGGCGACGGGTGTCCCGTTGTTTTTAATACTTAGTTTCAAGCTTTATCATATAAACACTGATAAAAGTTATTGTTTAATTTTTTTGTTTTTGAAACACCATGAATTACTGACTTGTGTGGTTTTATGTAAGATTCCTGTACGACAACTTGGCTTTGACAGCCCAACGGAACGCACTGAACATAAAAACAGACCACTGGACAACTAGAGCTTTTGCACATGCGCACGCACAGGAAAAAAATGAACCAGTTTCGGCCTCACTTAGCCGCATTTGCACAGCACTTAAAGTGAGAAGAACAGAAATCATCACAGTATTGCTATAGTTTTTTTCATTTTTTTGTAAACAAAAACCTAATATCATTAACGTCACTGCGCCTGAGTGTATGTTCACCATGTAATGGCAAAGACTCATGAGCTGTTCTCTCAAAGGAGAAACAAACTTTCACTGTTTTTATGCCAGTGACAGAATGTAAAGACATTCCAATGGCGACTTGTTATTCCAACCAGACACCTTGCCCTCCTGGATGGCGCCAATGTCCGTATCCCTGCTCCCCTTTATCCATGACATGCTGTTGTGACATGACATGGTAGGTGAGAATTCAATAGAGCTTACTAGAGCTGGTGACCGATTAAGGCAGAAGTAATCAATGTGGGCCGTTAGTCAATTCACTACATGGTAATGAGATATGTGTTCTTGAAACAAGGCCTCGGCGACGCGATATACTGATGAGTTCAGTTTTGCCAAGTATTTTCATCCCTTCCGTTTCACCCACATTTCCCAACTATCAGCGATATTATAAAAACAACAAAGAATGATAATAATGGTTATCATCCTTCAAATATTTTTGCTCGCGTGCGATCTGTCTAAACGCATTACTGGACCGAAAATCCCCCAGCTAAACTGAGTGATATCCGAGAATATTACCCAGGTGATATTCCCCAATTTTCAAACCTTACGTCCACTACGATAAGTCTTCGTTTAAAATTTAATTCTAGGTGAGGAAGCGTTTTATGGCTGTTGCGGAAGAAGGGAAACATTTGCTTGGTCGTAAAGTCGTATCAGGCAACGCTCAAAAGAGAACATCTCACGCAAACAGTAGGTTGTTCGTAAAAATTTTTAACGCGTGTTACAAAATATTTGAAGGATCGATAATAAACACAGTGGCCTTAATTTGGCGCGAAAATATGCTCGTGTCTCTGTCCTTGGACATTACCTGTTCCCGTCGAGGCTAACAGTTATCCTCGAGCTTCGCTCTCAGACAACTGTTCGCATCTTGGAACAGATAATGTCCGCGAAAAATATCCGCACACATTTTCGCGCCAAATAAGGGCTATTGTTTATTTATAATGAAGTATTTCTATAGCGCCATATCAAAAGAATATCAATTATATCAGATGCTATTCTCTTGCGCCATATCCATTTGCTCATGGCGCATGGGGACTTTCGCCAGACAGCATTGAGCCTTTTTCAGATTTTTGAATGAAAATTGTGCAGAAACCCCCAATTTAGGATTCGAGACCAAACCACAACCACAATATCAGGAGTTACGCTCCCTAATCTTTTCAAGAAGTCACGGCGTGGGTTCTGTAACGTCCTCTACTAATCAGCACAGAGAATATGCAGGAGACAGGGCCTAAAGGTTTATCGTCCTTATCCGAGAAGATCGACCTTAACGTCTAACCATACATAAATTTTTAAGTAACCCTGTTATATTACTAACTCCTTTTTCATAGGTCTTTTATCCGCATTGGATGGCAGCAAGAAAATGTCTCCAGGAACTAGAAAATTGAGGTTTCAGATGATGGAAATGAGTAGATGCTGACTTCCCTGTTTTGATTAACACACAGCTGTGCTAAAAATAAAGGGTTAAATCATTTAAACATGTTTTTCCTATCTTTGTTTCCTTTTTTACGGAGGAAAAGCGTCAAAAAACTCAATTTCACGCACCTGCAGCGATCTCTGACGGTGCCACATAATACTATGTAGAAAAGGCAAATTATTTCGTTGTTTTCGTTTATATGAGTTGCCTCTGAAGAGAACAAAACCCTTGGTACAATTGTTGCCAGATTATACTAAAACTTTTCTTCTCAAAAAAGAAAAATAGTCGAATATAGTTGGAACGCGAGAGCCGCCGCCAACACGCCCGTAGGATATGGGTAACGAGTGCTGTACCCACAATTGTGAAATTTGCTTCTTCTTGGTATGCTATGGTATTTTCACCTCAACACCGCAAATTTTGAGAATACTCTCCACTGCCTAGTCACTGGATCTTTCGAATGCCGATCTTTTTGTTAAACAGACCGTAATACTTGGCGGAAGCATCATATTTTGCATATCATACCTTTGCGTCGACCATAACCCCACTTCTCCCCGGTGGGGTGTTTTTCATAATTTGAGAGGCTTGACTCGAACGGGTCAAAGGAGGAAGCTATCAGAAGTTTTAGCAATTAATTGAATCTTCGTTACGGAATTCTAGGTATGTGTAAGAATCTGTCGGCGCCTTTTCAATCTGCGGAGACAAACAGATATCCAATCTACATAACTTTCTCCGCGCAAATAATTTGTTGATAATGTAACAGAAAATTCTCAAAGAGTGGGTTACTTAATGGTAGCTGCTTGGAGTTAATTAAGTGTCATCGTAGAGAAAAAGTTACCCGAAAGGTTTGAAAATACCAAGCAAAATCGTTATTTCGTTGAAGAGCAAATATATTTTGCGACCAGCTTTATTTATCATGTTGCCTACCATGATAAAATTCCCACGGTTATCTCAGGCTTCACAAAAATATGTTCGTGACTTAACTCTACACGAGCACTACAATTAATTTGCTTAGACTACGAAATTGATTCAAAGCGGTTTCTGCTAGTGGGAGAAATATGGACTGTAAAGATCTGCAGATCTTTAAATTACACCGCGACTATGCAGAATTCACACGGTCGTTTCTCCTTATATCGATCACCTCATCCGGCATGTTCTTTCAACAAATACGATAGTGGCGCCATTTAAATGGTGAAAATATGTTTTTCATCAATTAATGACATTTTTAATTTTTTTTTCTTTTGTTTTTGAATGTCGGCAACTACCCTGATTTTTCATCACGGAATTAATGATAACCAGGAGCCCATTCCTGTGATAACAAAAATATAAAAAAGGCACCTTAATTGTTTTTGGGTGGTCACGCTAGTTGTAATTCACCTAAATCTTGCAGGAAGTAATCCCCATAGTTACCAAAGTGGCATATATGTATATATATATATATATATATATATATATATATATATATATATATATATATATATCAATGATTACATTTACATTTTAAAACAACAAAACACGAGTTATTTTTTTGTTTGTTTACCTGATGAGGAAACTGTTTTACGACTTTTTTCCTCGTCAAATCAATTTTCTCCAAACTGCCTTTCGTAGCTAGGTTCAATGTGGCGTACATACTCAAAAGCATCGTCCATTAACTGAAATTCAACCAATGAAGGCACCATAAATTTAAACTAAATACAGTTGTTAGGTATGAATGTCTTAGCTTTACATTGCTCAGATTTGGAAGTCATGTTTTCTCTTCTTTGTGGATGGACTCAATGTCTTTAACAATGAATGAATGTACTTTAAGTATGAAGGCTACTTTGATCGATAGGTGGTTGGGATTTTGAACTATCCGAATAATGAACGATTATTCACCAACATGAAAGTAAAAAGTACTTGCTAACAAGAGAATATTGATATTATCTTGTTGTTCATCATGATCGCTTCTGAACTAGCCAAGTAACGTGCGCGAAGAGCACCATTCACCTCTATCGTATACTATCATCATGCAAAGGCTTTGTGCGCGAGTCACGTATTTCCAATTAGTCTTTGGATACTTATTTCTTTCACAGTTGGAGATACGACTTGTCAAACAGGTTTCCCGAAAAAATATTATTTTAATTATTTGACATCGAATTACTTGAAATTATATGAATCAAGAGAACCTGTTAATTTCTTTTAGAATGCTGAACTGATTTATTTCTTGTATTGTTTATGAAATATGTGGGATCGAAATATATATTTTTTATTTTTTAGTCTGACTCAAGAAGAAAACTGTAATTTAGAAGATAAAAGTTGATCACGCATTTAATCAAATATTTACGGATACTTTCTCAAAACAGGTGCCTTTATTCAACGCGGTTACTTAGAAAAAAGATTCAAAGTTTTTAAATATTGAAGTAAAAAAGCATGTAAATATCCATCTTCTCAACCAACTTCTAAATAACTTGTTGAAGGACAGTTTTCAAGAGAAATTTCGTGGTTTGTCATCCTACAACTGAGTAAACTGTTTAAGCTGAAGTTTACAGAAGGTACGATTGACACAAACCATTTCGACGGCGACATCTGTCTTCATACGGCAGTTTGTGAGTTACACGCAGTCTATTATATCTCAATCAGCATCGCACTCACTACTTGTAAAGCGAGGATATTTGCAATATTTGTAATATTCTCATGGTTGCTGCAAGAAATTTTCTGACGTATTGCGTGATAAAGTTAATATTAATTCCAACGGTAAATAAGCGCTTATATTACCATATTACAGCAAGCACTGAGCGGATGTGTACAGGTGTAGAAGGCTGTTTTCGTCAAAACAATTAACATTTCTCCCAGAGGAAGCAAACAAAGATATACTAGGTTCTCAATAGCAAAACACTGTTGCGTGCGTTAGCTCGAAGGGGCTTCTTCGTTGGTCTAACCCCTATGAGAGTGTTGTGACACAGCTTTACAACAAGAAGTCATGGCAGCCATAGGAAATGCTTCGTTTAATCACCTCGCATTGAGTTCAAACAACGAGACGTCCTCTGAACAGTGCCGTAATGGAATAAGTCACAGTCACGTTTCTATCGCAGTGCATGTTTTCTCTCTTTTAGGGTCCCTAATAGGAAACTTCCTTTTGATCGTCGCTTCTGCAAGGATAAAAGAAAAACGACTACTCTTGATTACTAACATGGCTGCATCCGACCTACTTGTGGCGATCTTTTTACTTCCTCGCTTTATTAAAATAGAAATCACCGGGTCCAATGCTTTCCTCGTTCACGGAACTGCAGGCACAATTCTTTGCAAAATGTGTACTTTCCTCAGCGATATGTCGTTATCTGTTTCAACCCTGAGCTTAGTCATGATCGCCGTTGAGCGCTTCCTTGCAGTTGCATATCCTCTTGTCTATAGAGCTACTTCCTCCAAGAGGTGCCGCATTTTCGTCGCTTCAACTTGGGCCTTGGCCGCAGCGTTTCACTCACCATATTTTTATACTTCTCGGCTGGTCAGAGTTGTTGGCAATCAAAGTCATGATATTGAAGTATGTCAACAGAGCTGGGAACCAGCTTTCAATGACAGATTAGCACATCGTCGTTACGGCATCTTTCTATATACGACCGTGTTGATTCTGCCATTGCTTCTTATTTCCGGTTTGTACATTGTTATCGCTTTCCACGCTCAGAATGACAAAATGTTGACGTGTCGAAGTGAAAGGGGAACGAAACAGAGACGGGATTGCACTCGAAATCTTCTTAGGATGGCCATCGCCACTATCATTTCCTTTCTCGTCTGTTGGACGTTGCATATTGTGTATAAAAATGAAGAGGTTGCGAGGGTCTGATCCAAGCAATATTCGGCTCCGCAATTTAGAGAACAGTTCCCATTAGTCTTGATATCAAGAATCAGCAAAAAATATCCTGCATAGATATTTCTGTAGACATTCTACCACGAACATAAGCAGAGCAACTCAGGTTCAATTTTTGAAAACAAGTAACGTGTGAATTGAAGAAGATACATGATTCGTTTTAAGACTCGTGATCGCAACTGTTTTAATATAGTATATGACGCATAACAAACAGATTCTATGTTGCTGGTGTCTTTAAAGCGGTAGATCACACAGATGACTTCAAAATATGACCAAAATAATTAGGCACAGGGTAGCCGAGCGCGCCACTGATGTTCATGTTACCATGGTTGCACGTCTTAAGTGTTTTATGTTTTTATTCCTGGAGAGACCCTTCACAAACATAGAATTTAGTTGTTTAATTCTATTAGTCAATTAAGAAACAATATGATTTTTATGGTGGCGTCATCAATGCGTCTTTTTTCGTAAAATTTTCAATATAGCTGAGAGGAATATGTCAAGGAATAGTAAAACAAAAAGTTGCAAGCTGCGTTTTGATATTATTTGGCTGAAACGTCGATGTTCGCGGCAAATGTAATATGATAATGAAATCAGACATATAGAATGTACAAAATATATGACGTAATGAAAGTATGATTTAAACTATACCAAAAATAACTACATTATCATGCTTGATAGTTCTGCTTTTCCTCAAATCTTTTTTGAATTTTTCCGAATTTTCCCTTTCTTCGTTTCCGAAATTGTTTTCACTGTTTTTCTTATCCTTTTTCCCGTCTTTTTCACAATTCTACATTATTTGTAAATCAATTTCATGGATTCACCTCCAACATTTCTACAGCTGAATAAATTAATCAAATACCTTTGAAAATAATCAAGCCCATAAAGATGTCGCTGTAATCCATTCCTGAATCAGAAAGCTTTCAATCAGGTCCTCACGTTTTGTACAATCGTTTTTTACCGGATGAGGAAAAAACATGGAAACATGGCTTAACACATGTACAGGAAAATACTCAGTTGTCATTTCAAGGCGCCCTTTGTAACGAAAGGGATCCCCAGATAGGGGTACTTCAGAGTGGAAAAAAAGAATTAGGACAAAGGCGAGGAAAATCTCCATAAAACTGTCAAAGTAAAGAGGACAAGGAAAAATCCGGAAAAGAGAATACAGGATAAAAGTGAAAATAGTGTAAGGTTAAGTGGTAGGAAAAAAGCTGGGGAAAAGATAAGAAAATATTCGGGAAAAAACGGGGGGAAATGGAAGAAATAGTCGAGGGAAAAGTTGGGGAAATTAAAAATAGGGAAAAAGTCACGAAAGGTGGGAATAAATGTCACGAAAAAAGACACACTGTCCGCGCTTAATTCTCAAGCGTGTTTTCGATGAATCTGTAAGACACTGGCGAAGATTGAGATATTTAGAGTTACCATGTGTATCCAATCATGAAAAGGGCAATACAGTGGTGAAGATTAGATCACCAGATGAAACAAATCCCTTATTGGACTGTTTTAGCGGCTGAGGAAATTGACAGTTGACTCGAAAATGTATGTCCGCCACAAATAATTTTCTATTCGCTAAAAGTAAGCCAAGGTTGTAAACTTAAGCCGAGTTCTGAGTAAGTAGATTGAGGGGCTCAGAAGAGTTCACTCTGTAGAATTATGCTTCCTAAACACGCAAATGGATATTTTAAAATATTATTGGGAAAGTACAATAACAGTGTTGGAGATGCATGCTGCACAAAAAAATGTCCATAATCTACGAGGAAAAATATTAAAAACATGACGTCACTTCAGACGCAATGGTTACCACGACATGAAATTCACACCGGTGCTATTTTGTTTTTCTTTTATTAAACGTTTACCTGTATGTGTTAGATTGTTATCGTTACATTCTTTACCTTCTTGATAAGGAACTTTTAATACACGGCATTTTGTGGTTTTACTCCAACCTTGCATTTTCAAGTGATACTTTTTGGGTAAGAAATACTGTTGTAACAATTTTCTGAGGAATGCTCGGTACACGGTATTTTTCGCTGTTAGTTTGTCCTTCCATGGGGTGTTTTATTTAGTGATGGTGGCGATGACGTTAGTAATGACACTAGCGCTTACCAGTGCCTACTGTGGAGCGTTACTGAAGTATGGAGAGACGCAAGGAGAAACATGTCTAAGTTGTGACTCCATAACGTAAGGACCAGGTGTAACTGGTATCCCTGTGACTGTGAGTTGACCATCTGCCACTGGGTTGTGGTTTGCAAAACATTGATGACTGGCCATCCCCATCATATCTAAGCAAAGCGGGAAATAAAAAATTTGCAAACACGTCAGTAGCAGTAAGTGACATATAAACCATCAAAAGTGAGAAGTTTCTTGCCGAAGATGGTGATCGAAGCGATATACATGTAGTTGTACGTTATGGGCACATAGAGAAATAGACTTTTAGTTGTTTATTCGTGAAAGTGCCCTAATCAAATCGTACATTGTTTACATTTTTACCTAAGTTAGAGGTGTTACAGGACATTTGAACTGAGAGACCAGCCTTCGTTTCCAAATTTTCATCGTTCATTTTTCCTTTCAGCTGGCTTTTATGCTTTGTTTTGTTTTTGTTTACTTTTTTTTTCTTTTTCGAGCAATATTGAACTTTGTGCTTGTATTCGTGATGATATCACGACATAGACGTTAACGAATATTTAGAACGCCACTTCAATCAAGAATTTTTGGTGACACTTACACTTTCCAGAATGTCATAATGCAATTTTCTCCTGTAAAGAAATCATATTAACGCTGCCCAGGAGTTGCCCTTTTCAAATTATCAGAAGCTTCTTTAGGATGAGGATTTTTTTAATTAGCTTATGGAACACTTTCTTTACAAAATCGAGCATTAAAACTATCGAAAACAAGAAGTTGGCTGTAAGTTATGAAAGCAGGTTTTTCAAACGTTTAGTAAGAAAGATGGTCACTACTAAAAGAGACAAGTTTCTGCGACTCAGTTTTAGGGGAAATACACCTATCGAAAGGTTCAAAGAAAGTTATTGTAAGGAATGAACGAGAAAATTTTTCGCCAGGACTTTTTCTCGAGTATGTCACCTTAGACTTCCTAAGTATCGCATATGACCAGAAAGTTCTGCTTTTTCTATCAGCAATATCATGCATGACCGTTTTGTCCTTAAAGGATACTTTTTTAAGTGGGTGGAATTAGACTACTGCTACCATTTTCCACAACGAAATAAAAAAGTATAGGTTGAACTAAAAATTCCGTGTGAATGGCTCTTGCTTTTGACGGTGTCATAAAAAATCGAGAAACACCACCGCATCTCTTTAAAACTGTTTGACTGAGATAGCACCGACTTTGGCTCGCAACTATCGGCGCATTTAAGAGGTTGTTCGTATGATCAAACAACGCATTTTTTGCATATCCGTGATCTAATTTCTCCCCAGCCTTTAATGTAATTAAACTAGCTTTACTTTATGATCCCCTTTTATTTAATCCGTTACAATCGTCTACATAACCTACAGATCTTTTTTTCATAGGGATTATCATATAATCTGCACATTTTTTTACTTTTCTAGTTTTCTGTGAAAAAGAGCGAAAAAAAGTCCAGGGTCTCATGCCCACCAAGTGTTAAGGACACTTAAGAGTGAGCATAGCTAGAGTGGGTATGATGTTGTAAATGAGGTGTTATGTTCCGGGTTACTCCAACGAACAAGTAACCTTCTGAGTCAGAATTAATGCTTCACAAAGGACGCTCTCTAATAAGATATAAGATTAAATTTTGTCAAAAACTCTTTTTACAAAATGATTATAAAAACAGGCACATGGCTCAATAATATATTAATCCAAATCCTATTTCAACCAAAGATTAAAACTTATTAATCTTATTATTTAATTACAACTTCTAAAGTTTTTACGAGAAAGAGACCGCGTGCAAAACAAGTGGAATTTATCCCAATGCCGGAGGGTGCAAGGCAAATAAAGTAATTAACATATATCTATTGTAATTAGGAGACGCAAGTAAATCTAAGAGCTTATCGTAGATATCTTAGCAGGAGAAGTTGGTCATTCTTGTCCACGTCATAACGCGACCATCAGTGATTACCGAAAGTTGAAAATAAAATGAGAAAGGAAAACTTGATCAATGAGAGAACTTCGGAGGCTAATAGTATGACTTTAGATCTCTAAGAATATCTCAGAAACAACGCAATAATAATTGCCAAGGTTGTTGTCGTGGATTTTCGCAAAGCTGCTGTTCTTAAGTCAATTCGCAAGAGAGTGTGGTCTCTAAGCTTAAAATCCTCTTTCTAGAGGGGTTTATGATAATTTAAAAAGGGCAACCCCTGGGTAGTGTGAATGCGATGTCTTGACATGAGAAAATTGCATTATGATTTTCGAGAAAATAATAGATTTATCTGTATTTCGTGGTTGAAATTAAGATGCCCAGAGGTTGGAATTTGCCCCTGAATCTTTCCTGTAAATATTCCGCACATTTTTGCGATGTTTTCAAGTTTAAAGAGGTGAAATTGCTGTTTAATACCTTTTAAAGGTTGTTAACGATGCGTGTTAGACACTTGATTTAAATCACCGAGTGGCTTCCACTTTCATCACGTGAAAGGCTATCTCTTCTCCCTGACCCCATCCCCCCGCTTGAACATGCAGTCAAATAATTTAATTTGACAACCACGTATATTTCTCCCTTTCTACCCGATAAGTACGTGAATCTTACTCATGTTAAGGATTAATATGACAAGACGTCTTTAAAAAATGGCTTGCATAGCTTTTAAAACTAGAGAGAATTTCTCATTGTTTCGTTTTCAGTTATTTCCTGATTGGAAATATTTAGTACCGCGTTTTCCTCATTACTGTGGGCTCAGTATTATATTTCAGCGTGTATTAAGGAAACTTTGGGACAGATTCAAGATTAATGACATCGGAGACCAAAATCATTCCAGTAATGTCGAGTTTTCAACTTTGCTCTTAACATTTTCGAAAACCCTCTGATTTAAAAGATGTCACTGTTTTAAGTAGCGATTTGACAAATGTACAGTTATAAAAGGTAAACAAGATTTTAATTTTATCATTTCCATCGTTTTCCCTAACTTCCGGAGTTGTTTTCTGGCTCCATTTCACCTCACTGGTTCAAAATAAAATGTTTAAAATTGTTTTGTGTTGATTTGGTCAAATCTAATAACCATTATACTATAAGCTCCGAATGAAAGGCTAATAATGGTAAAACTATGCTATCAAAGCTATAAAACTTGTCATTCTGTTGTCGGTCTGTCTCTATGTTTATTTATTTGTCTTTAAACATGTTATCTTTGGCGACAGTGATTGTAGAGACCCTAATCTGGGATCAATCGCCAAAGTTCGTTTCAGAAAATAAGCGAGTGTTTCCAAACGTCCAGACAAAAACACTGACCTTCGTTGAGACTGGCCAAACACCCAGTGCAATGCGCGTCTTTTTGCTCCATTTGATGGCTTTGTAGAATAGCCGAAGGTAAGAAATGACTCGGTAGATAAGTAGCTGGGACAGATAATGAGTTTATATGACCTTGTCGGTATGCCGCTCTGTGGGGGCACTCTCTAAAAATGAAGAAGGAAGACAGTTCGTAAATGGCATCAGTGCCATGAAGGGAAGTTAAACTCGTACGGAAAGCGTAATAGCTGGCTCTGACTGAGCATTTCTTCTGAAAAAACATTCGTTATCACTTCTTTGGAACCTTTTTGGTTAATTTGCATCCGGTCTGATAACCTCATTAACACATAGACACTCAGTAGGCCAACAATAACATCATCCTGCATTGATTAAGGTTCGCCAATGGAGGAAAACTCCAGTATTTTGTACTCAGTACGTTGTATTCAAAATACATGCCCATATGTAAAGGCTTACAGACAATGGCCTTGCCACAGGGATCAGACAAGATATCCTTTTAGGGATGCACCAAAAATGAGATCGTGGTATGCAAGGTTTTCACTGGTTTTAAAGTCTAGATGTAAATACTAAGGGAATTGCAGCTCTTCATTTCCTATAAGTGGGTATTTTGATTGATAAAGTAATCAACTGAGTGAGTTTGTTTTTGTTTAACTCATTATTTCATTTCTTTTAATAAAATCACTTTTTTTAAAAATGTGCTTTGGGGGGCCCATCATTTGCGCCAACTGGGAAATGGAAATACATAAATCACTTCAGAAATGGTCAGTATCACTGAGTTGCAAAGCACCACTGGTAACAAATATCTGGGCCAAGGTCACGCTAACGTGAGCGGCTGTTTTAATTTTCCTTTAATAACGACCACAAACACAAACAAAAAGACAATAAAAATATTATCACACAATGGACACTGTAGGAAGTATTACTACCTCTTATATTAACCACGTTAAGCCTGTTTTCGGTAGCACAAATCTTGTTCAAATTTGATTAGCCTTCCTCCTCCTGCTCGATAATAGTATTATACCTCGATTCCTTCAACTCTCTATAAATAAGACTACCTGACATAGAATAATTGTATTTTGATTTAGGTTACTTTATATTGTAGACCTATTTCCTTCAGGTTAAAGGCTGCCGACGTGCTAAACTACTTATGAAAGCATGTCCGAATTCCTAGGGATAGGATATTTTGTAGTATTAAAAACCATTGTTCCTTCTAGAAGAGGAATAGTTCATCCTACAATATATGATATGTCAACATACCTTTGCATTGGCAAAATCCTTATGGAGTCCCTAAAACCTTTTGCAAAGGGGTTGCTGTCAATTTTGAGACGTGTAATCTGAAATTTATAGTGTAGAAATGCACTTTTAATTGATCTGGTGTGGAATGTAACAAAGATAGAACCTCAAAATCGACCCAGACCTGCTGTTAAGCTGTTAGCCACAACCGAAATAAGATTACGGAGAGGGTGAGTCATGAGTGGATGGAACGGTTTAAAAAAAAAAGGAAAAAATCCCTCACCCCCACCGAGATATTCTCATAATAACGATTTTAAGTGTAGACTTTTGAAACTATTTTAAGCTTTGGCATCTACCGTGATCCTAGCGGTGTGTTTAGTGGCTACATTTTCACGACGAAATATATGGCGGTTCGTTAAGAGAAAACATGTTTTTCTCACTTCGTTCTGAACCGAAGTTAAAAAACTTCCCCCTTTGAATACAATAAGCACTCTGGAAGCCAAAGTGGACCAGCAACAGTTTTTGAATATCTTTATAACATCTTGTTAACGTCTTTATTCTCAAACAGTGGGGGTCGTGTTTGTCAAGTCGGCATTTTCGTAAACTAGCAGAGATTAGTTAAGATAATAATGCCTTCTTACCAGCTGGTTTTGATACGCTGTTACAGCAATGAAGCTTGTCTCAGGAAAATCGAAGGTTTTTGCCTCTTTTGAATGAAGATCGACCACTGAGGCAGTGTGGTCTCGTTTTCTAACAATGTGCACTCGAGGTTGATATTTGTGCATGGAGTTGAGAACAATCTGTTGAAGGATAGGCAGTGTTTAAGACATAATACAACTAACTTAAGGTTAAACCTGTTAATGAACAGCCAGTGGTCGTGATAATCGTCTACATCGAACGTTTCTGTGAAGATACTGCTTCAAAGAATTTTATTTCGAAGGACGTTGATTGAAATAAAATAACCTTTCTTGACTAAAACTTGATCAGCAAAACACTGGAATAGTCCTAGTTCTCTAAAGGAAATTATGAAATCGAACAAATCTTAGCACACGTTTATCTTGGTTTACAAACAGATAGATTATGAATTTCCAAACTTTGCTATGTTGAAGTTTGGTGCAATTTTTGGAATGAAAGTAGCTTAAAGAACAATTCGATATTAATTCTACGGTGTAAATCTCTTTTCTTAAACTCGATGGATCTGTGTTTTTGTTTGCTAACTGGTTAAAAGTCTCTGGAGAATCCAACAAGCTATTCACCCAATCTTATCCGCTTTTGGAACGCCGCCCGTTATCTGCTGTAGAAGCCGGCGGAGATAGAGGCCCCGCCAACCGGTTGCGGCGACTTTGTTCTACTTGTGTCTGCACGAAATCATTTATGTATGAAGATAACCAAAAAAAAAGGAAATTTTTTTTCATGCAATTGCTTTCATTCTAAACGCCTCGCTGTATCCATAATGAATATTTCAGAATATAAATAAAGTCCTCTCTTACTCACATGTCCATTCTGGTCAGTCGTGTTGTTGGTTAATTTCACTTTTTCAAACGATATGATCTGTTTCAACAACTGCTCGCCAGTAAAAGGCGAATCTGGGTGCATGTAGAGTCTAACAGGCGCTGGTGGATCAGCTTTTCCCGCCACAAGCCAGGTCGAACGGTGATAGGCGTATCTGTAACGTTTGTCGTCAACAGGCACTATATCCATCAAGACCATGTAATTTGCCCCAAGGCTAACACCGTTCAGCGATATTCTTAGGGTTGGAAACATTCTCCTTTGTGATTAAAAGGCAAAAACATTAAGTCAGCGAAAGCACTCTTGAACAGTTTCATTCTTTCTTTTCAATGAGTTTAATTATTGTTATGTCATTATTTATTGGTTTTCTTTTGCAAGCTTCTCTGTAAAAATTATCGTTAGCTTCTTTCAAGAGAAGGACAATTAATGGAACCATCTACTCATGATAATAAACATAAACGAAATAACGTGACATCATTATTGAAAGAAGTGGAGCAAGATATTCATAACAAAATCATCAAGAGCTGAAGGGAAAACATGTTTACAAGTTAGTCAAATGTTTAGAGCAAACTGCAAAAATTGTCAAGTTGCTGCTGAGAAGTAAGCAGACAACTTATAGAGAGTTCATAGTGTTAAGATTGAAGTTATCAATATCCTTTCCCAGTTAAACAATTCTGGTTATGGAGCTTTCATAGGTTGTGCATGAATTAGAAAATAAGCACATAATTTTAGTGAAAAAGTACTATAGGTCTGTACTTCGTTCTCTCACGCCCAGAAAACTGTGTTCTTCAACATTACATTGCAGGGCTGCCTAAAATGGTCTCTTTCCTGATATGCAAGTGATTTGGTTAAGGGGACTTTTCCACAGATGAAACTAAAAATCATTAGATACAAATACATTGATCTCAATCACCAGAATAGCTTTAGGAAGGAATTTAGTGAAGCAGTGGAAAGGATTTCCTAAAGAGTAAGGTAGCCCTTTATTGAAAAGGTGATGGAAATTTTGGAATTTCGATGCACTTCATCTGATTTGATTGCTTCCTATTTTGTCACTTGTTGCAATCAAGTTATAGTTTTATAGATAAGCCTGAATTATTTCAATGATGAGCGAAATCAGGGAAGGAAACCGAAGTGTCATATTTAGCTCCATGAATACATAGCATAATAAGCTAAAGAGAAAGAGTTTATTCCGGACACATCGATCTTCACAATCATAGGAACAATAACAATAACGAACAATCTAAATTGTGAGTTTCATACTGTGGAATTTATTCGTAAAGTCTCCTGCATCATGGCCGTAGTTTGACCAACACTTTGAAAACTTTCTTGACACGAACGAGTCATCAATGGTTCATGACAGACCAAAAAATAAGTCGTCTCAAACCTCTAACGCAAAAAGCAACTTGCGTTCTATGTCAGATGAACTTTTTCCAGTTTCCCTTAAAAAAGGGTCTCTCTTGATTAAAAGTGCAACTAGCTACTTCGTTCGTGAGCAATTTCGGATGCTATCTACAATACCTGTCAATAAGGCAATAGACAGAACATGGTGTGAAGTATGTGTGTCTCTGCGGTCGCCTTTTCAAGTCGAAAGAAAGGAGTCATTTGGAGCGCATTATCGCGTGCAAAATACTCAGATTTAATTGCAAATTCTGCATATCACAATGGAGGTAATTCTCCTCATTATAAATTTTCCGAGATCACTTAACCTTACAGTAGGTAGCATAAACAGTTGTCTTCACTGTTATATTGTCTGCGGTCATTCAAGTGGCGGATCTCTGACACATGCTCGCGACTGTGTTTTAAGAATTTTTCAGTACCTAACAGCGACATTGATCGAAACGAAACAGTACTCTATAACTTGACAGGCCATTAGAAGGAATATTAAAACCAAAAAAAAAAACTCAGCAGTATTAAAACAACACAACATCTTAATCCTACCTTCCGGACTTTGTTATTATCATTTCTGTACCCAATTCGTTGAAACGATCCCATAGATCGCGACTCTCTAAGGTAGCAGTAATAGTTTCTACATCTCCAATGGCTCCTGAATTCAGAGAAGTTGTCGCATCTGAAACGCTATCTGTATTGATTCCTCCGCAGGATCTGAGCCTCTTTGAAGATGCAGAGCCTTGCACGTGAACATCTTCGTTAGCGCAAGGCTTCTTCCTCTTCGCTTCATCTGCTCCTAAATGCAACAAATAGCAACGTGTTAAATACGTAAGAAAGTAGCCTAAAAGTAGGTTCATTTTCGTTGATAGGGCAATGACACCCTCTCATCGCACCCGTGATAGTTATGAAAACATATCATCGCCGTGCGAAGAGGGCCAGGTTAGTATCGATTGTTCGTTTGGGATCATCATTTGAAAACTGAAACAGTTTCAAGGGCTTGACACCATAGATCCTATTATATGAATATATCTAGTTCAGAAAAGAGCGGGTCACTACATCTTTGCCATTTGCTTCCAGATGTGCCTTTAAACTAATGGTTTACTCTGAGGCTAATATGAATAGAAACAGTAATAACACAGCAGAGATGAAGTACCAGTTTCATCCGAAGCCATCAAAGACGCAATTGAAAATGCCGTGGCCTTAGAAGAGAGATTTGATTGTGTATTGCTTGGATCGTAGCACTCTGCCATAGCGTCCTGGTCTATTCACAGTACCGTAAACCCTTCATATTACCACTGATACACACAAACAAGTCATAAACAGCTATTAAAGTAACTGTTGATTGGATCTCGGCTTATGCCTTTCATAAGCCAATCAAAACTAACGCATTGATGTTTAAACAATGGTCAGATTTAGATAAACCAAAATTTATATCATCCCGGAAAATAATAATTTGTGGTTGGTAGCGAGAATTGCCTTTAAAAGTAGGTTTTGTGATTGAACCATCCCTTTTGAACGTTTGAATTCAATATTGGTGTGACGCAGAGGGCAACAATCACGCACATTCCAAATAGGGTCTCGAAAATTTGACAAGATGTTTGTTATCTTACTCTGCCATAACCTCTGGTGACCTGCACTGTTGGAAAACGACGCAACAATAAACGGATGAGTTACGATTGTACCGCTATTTTTATATGAGTTTCTCTTTAGGAATGAATAGGTGTATGAAATTTTAAATAAATATCACAACAGGTAATTTGGCATCTGAAAAGCAGGAGGTTTTCTATTATTGTAAAAATTAACACAAGACCTAGAACTTTCCATGAAGGTCCAGAAATTTCCTGTCAAGTGCACCTTGTCTTCTTGAAAGTCAAGTTTGTTGCAAAACCTTAGCGCGTTATGTAATTTCATTAGGATTTGCAAAGAGACCGAGAATGATGCTAAGCATTCAATCGCTCGTTATCACATACTTAAGAGATTCTTTCAATGATATGCATCTCCTGATTTTTTACTCTTAGGTACAACAATTGCACTGAATTTAATATAAAACTATCTCCTCTGCTGAAAAATATCTGGAGCCCAAACTCTTGCTTTGCACTCACTCACCTCAAAAAGTCTTGGAAGGAAATTCCTTAGGATCATTAAGGCAATGGGATTCGCCGGGCCCAACAAGGTATACGCCTTTATCAACATCTTTTGGAAAATACAAACATAATCATACTCAGATAGTGCTATTATCTTCCACAATTTCACTGTTTGGGCTCTCTTTTTCAAACATCCAATCGGGAGTTTGTGTGAAAACGGATGATAGAAGAGACAGAAGGAACTGCCAGGCTGTTATCAAAGTGAGTCGTATTTAGCATCAAGGGAAATAGTTTCCTAAAAGGTTAATGAAAAAGAATAATGCCAAGTGTTGACAACATGATGCATAGCTTGTTTAGGTACATCTGGTGTTCCAGTTATCGAAGAACTGATAAGTTAATAGCATTTCCGATTCACATTTTAACTGAACGCTGCCAGACACTGCTAACTATTTCACTGAAATTGTGATCGTAGCCTTTCTGATAGGAAGGTAATGGAATAATGGAAAAAGCAGAGTTCATTTGTGTTGTTGTCTGGAATATAGTTTGGTGATCGACTATCAATTTGAGTAATCAACGAGTAATATTAACAAAGAGAATGTTATCTTTGTTATGACTATTGACTCGGCACACTGACATAAATGATTGTTCGAGAACGTTTTCGTGAGAGACATTGAAGAATATTTTAGTTTCAGTTGCTTTATGGAGAAAAAAGATATAGGAGAAGATATAGCAAGTTACGCTATCCTTAACTATGGGTTACAGGCTGATAAGGCACTGGGTGGTGACATTTTCTAAATGCTTTTCCTCAGGCAATCTTCTGATATAGATTTATCTATACTTTTTGGGATAGGAGAATGACAAAAAGTTGTATTAATAGCTTTATCTGGTGCCCTTAAATTGTCAATAGAGATATATTTCCCATGGATATCTCCATACTGGGTCAAACACTGCCTTATTGACGGATCAAACTCTATTTTCCGATGTCGATGTCAATTTTGATACCGTCGTCAAATTGTCCAGCGGAACCTTCATCGAGGATTCAATTTAAAAGATAAATTGGAAAAAAAAAATTACATTTGATGATCCAAACATAAGCTGTTCCACTTATAAAAATCGGCTTATCGTATTAGTTTCTTGGAGGTCTTAAATTGCAAATTAATGCATATTTGTTTGATTTCGACCGTAACAAAAGAAATGGGGTAGATCTAAAAACAAAAAAATATGATTATGCAGGAGATGGTTTATCACCGCCACGTTTGCTTTTTAAACGTTCGACTTACGCTTTGCCATCTCTCTCAATAACCTTAAAACTTTGATCAAACTATCTCAAAACAGGGTAATGGTTTGAGTTTGGCATATCAAAGAATGGAATTTATGCCGCCGTTTTGTGCCTTATTTGTCAAAATTGAATTAAAATTTGTAGATATTAAAACAAAGTAAAAGTACGTAAAGTGATGATTGAATAAACAAATTGATGATTGTATCAAGCTATTTTCTTCGCAAATAGGAGCCATCACGGAGACTCTTGGGAACAAAAACATTGTTACACGGTACTGTACTTGGGTCTTACAATGAAAGTTTAAAGAAAGGTAAGCATCTTTTCAATAAAAAATGAGTCCACAAGCAGTAAAGAAGACCGAAGTAATTTCATACCTGACCATCTGTTCTTAGTTGACCCGGATTGATGGCCTCATCTTTTCTCTTATCAGGACATCTCAGCCGCTTCCATCCGTCGGTAACATCTTCGACAGTTCAATGCCGCCTATTCCCGTGACACGGGGTTATCTACGCATCTTCCTGGCTTCTGTTCACAGCTTATTTTAAGATCAATTTACCAGATTAATTGAATGGATAATCTGTCCGAATATTCAGCAGATTTTTTTGCCGAGCTGGTGACACAGAGACTCTCTAGCTCTGACATTCATTTAGACCTCGAAGCTCCATGAGTCTCTTAGGCCATCACGTAATGTAGTTGGGAAATGTGAAGCCAATCGACTAACAGGCCTTTACCTTTTGCTGACTGTTCAGCACTCAACACTTGATAACAAACTGTGTTGATGTAAAGGTGCTGACAGTATTCCATTGTTAAATGGCAAAACCATACAAAAAAAAACCTTTCAGATGCGCTCTTTTCCGATCGGACGCTGGCCTGACTATCGTGACTGAAATGATGATCTTAATGCTCAAATAGTTTCAACTTGAGAACGTTATTGTTTCCCTTGTAGGAACCCTTAACCCTTATAAGCTGCAGAGTCAACAAACGCTGTATGGTATTTTCTTATGCTTGCACTCTACTAACCGCGAATATCAAGGAATTAGCTCAATCGCGATGTCTGTGCTGCTCACCTTTTCCCATTGTTTCCCCAAATCTAAATTACTGCCTTTCTAAAGGGAACACATTCTTTGTCTGCTTTTCAACTTTAAAAGATGATCTCAAACAGACTAAAGCAACACCAAGGACATCGATATCGTACAACTGAAACACTTTAATGAAGATGCATCATTATAACTAATTGGTTAAATTTTCATTTTTTACAATTCGTTTTGTTCACATTTCTTTTCCTAGGATATTCCAAATAAAAATAATAAATAGGTCACATATAAAGTTTCTCCAAGAGTAAAAATGATTAAAAAAAGAAGGAAGGACAACCTTTTTCACACTTATAAGATCGTTGGCCTTTTTAAATAGAGTTTCGCCGATCCGCTACAAAATTTGAACAAAAAATTGCTACAAAACAATCGAACAAGAAATTATTTCAAAGGAAAAGGGGTCTATGAGACCTACCACAACCTGCTCAAAGGGAGGAATTCTATATCTTCATAATAAATGCTGTAATGACGATATTACTTGATTGGTTATTCTTAACTCCAGGAACATAACACTATATACAATAATACAAGTTCTATTGACATTGTAGTTGAGTAATTATTGTCTTTACCGGTATCTTTACGCAAGCGTTTGAAGTTAGTAACTTCATCACTTGGTAACTTAGTTTACCGGCAAGGAATGTTGGTGCGTGGGTGTAATATCCATAGGAAAGGTATATAAATGTCCTTAATCAATATGTTCACCCTTAAATACATACTAATTCAAAATGGTCGAACATAGCCGAAGTAGCTTAAAAGCAAGCAAAATCTTTCGATCATAAAGGGAATGAGTTTTTAAAGGCCAATTTAGCCTTTCCAGCTTGTACAAAATATGATGCAAGTCGCCAAAGGAATTGGCGAAATGAGCATGATAAATATTGGGTGCAGAATGTGCTTTACAAGCCATGGTCATGATGCAGATATCCTGTTAGTCAAAGAGGAAATGTACTCGTCGTTCCGATTCTATTATCTCACTGCATGTAACATACATCTAGTTTAAAAGAAGGGTAACGTTGAGCCAGCAAAGTCCCCGTGAACACTGTAAGGTGGTAGTGGAGGTACTTCCAGCGCTCCCATGGGTTTTGGTGAAGAAATAGACGACAATAAGTTGGGCAAACCTTGCTGGTGAAAGGGACTTAGGACTCCTGTGAAAGGAACTCTTGGAATAGCTGGTGACGGTGGTGGACACCCTTGAAAAAAGGAAGAGAGAGAGTTGGAGGATTCTGATAAAATAAAATAAGGGTTAAGGACGAAAGGAAAGAAACAAATGATACAGGCATTTCGTCAAACCTTGGGTCACGAAAGTAACATTGAGCTTGCTTTAAAGCATGTACAACGTGATATTGCAGAGAAATGGTTCTGATTTAATGCGATCCAAAGTTTCAAGCTATTCAAAATTTCAAAAAAGATCGTAAGACACTATTTATTTATTCAAATTATACATATACAGTAAGAGAGGACTGACGAACATTCATAATAAGGATGGTTTGTTTTTTCGCAAAATTTGAGCATTTGCCACCCGTAAAGGACAAGAAAATAGCCAGAAAAGGAGAAAATGAGAGCAAGAAGAGATCATGAAACACTTCTTTAGCATTTTTATAGCCTTGGGTGGTGAAAAATCAAAACTTAAATTCCTCATGCAAAACTGCCACGAAAACAGGTCCACTATTTCTCGGCAATTTTTACATTAGAATATATTCGAAGTCATAATTCATTATTAATTGCAGAAAGTGAATTCCCTTATACTTAGCGAGATACAAACTATTGTAGATGAAACTCGCGAAAACTTAAAACAAAGGAATGTCGTGACACGCACAGATTGAAAAAACAAAGTGGTCGCGTTTTGCTGGGAATAGTGCCTGTAGGACTAGTTTATGTCTATCACTGAGTTCCTAGAAGACGCCCTATTTAAGTAGATTGTGGTGAGAAAATAAAACTCAGATAATCGATTTCACTTCGATTAATTCACCAATCAATTCACGCCACCCATATCGGTGCATCGCTTTAATATTGCATATTTTCGTTAAAATAACTGGGAGAAATCGCAAGGTTGTGAAAGATAAATAGCAAGTTTTTGGTATCTTTCCTTGATTCATGTCTGCGGTATATATGGTCGGGTTTCTAAATTTTCCTCAGTACTCATGTCCGCTTGATTTTTAACTTAAATCACCTGTTTGGAAGAAAGTTGCCTTGTCTTGAGATCTACAGCCGATCTTGGGAAGCTGGTATCTGTTGTTAACCCCAAGCTGTGGTATTAGCGGAAAGGAAAGAGACGGATACAACGGGTCTGTAACCATCGAAGGGGGGTGACCGTCGTGAAAACAGTCTCTGAAATTAAAACAAAAGAAGTTGAAGATGGAATCATTTTCATGGTTTATGGGTATCTACATGCAAGAGTTTGAAAAGGACCCTAAGCACGACAATTTCTAGTCTTTGGTCATTGTTCTTTGAATCAGCGAATAGCGGCAAGATTTATCTCCACTCAGGTGGATTCTAACTCTTTCATGACAGAGCAGAGTCGCTGCGTTAACTGGGATAAGAAATGCAAAAGTTAAATACAAAGAAAGATGTTAACGAAGGTGTTACGTCAAACTACTGTCGATAGAAAAACAGTGCTTTACTTCTTCAACCATAGCTTGTTTTAAGATAATGTTTTGTATGCTCATTTTCGTTTTTCCAAATTTGAACTCTTACGGCAGTGAAAAGAGTATTTACCTTCCTTACTTTTGACACCCACCTTTCTACTGGAATAAGACGTGATGAGTCCCGGAAACCTTTGGCAAATGGATTGCTATCTATTTTTAATCGTGTGATCTGCGAAGCGGAAAAATAAAGACGGACATTAGTGGCTTTAAATTACGTTATTAAGAAAGGATCTTGCTCAATGGAACTGACCAAGATGTTAATAGGAAAGCCATTGTGTATGTTTTTTTTTACCCACATCCGTCTTTGTGCATTCTAGATATATTGGGACATATTTCCGATCACGATCGACCGTTCTTTTTAGTTTTTTTTTTTTTGTTAATTACAATTAATGATATCTCGTCGAGAACAATTTTAAACTGTGTTGGCTTCAGAAAATCTCCTTTTAATTTCTGAAAGAACTCGTTCACATAGTAGTTACAAATACGCAAATATTTTATGCAACAGAAAAGCCATAATTTGTCGCTACATGGCTAGGGAGAAGAAGAACCTTCAAATGAGCTCTTGAGGTTGCATGTGTTTTTCCTAATTAAATGATAATTCAATTAAAGCGTGAAACAGGGGAATAACGTTTTAGTTTCCCACAATTTGTCTGTTACATCTTTAGGTGCTACATAATTTTCCAAATGCTACAAATAGCGCAGGATTAAAAATGTGATATTTAATGAAACAGTTAGCTCGTGAAAAAATACTCACCAGTTGATTTTGGTATGCTGTCACTCCAATGAAATTTGTCTCTGGAAAGGTGAAGGTTTTCATCTCCTCGGACTTGAGATTAATTACAGAAGCTGTGTGGTCACGTTTACGAATAATATGCACTCGAGGCTGGTATTTATGCATAGAATTAAGAATGAGCTGCAATGTTCAAAAACAAGGCAAATCACTAAACGTGCCATATAGGACAAAAATCGTAGGATAGTTTGAAGTAAGACGAGCAGTTTGCAAATTGGAATGATGCCCCCGATTGCGTAGGATTCTGAGCTTCTTATGGCCCCAAAAGTTAATTATTTTTCAATTGGATGTCAACTTTCTTCAAGTTTTATGGGTTTTTGGAAGCTGAAGCACCATGAATGCTCAAGAACTAATATTTCGTTGATGTACGAACCGCTCTTTGTGAGCTGTTCTGAAACTGTGTGCCCTAGAAGAGAGACAAATTGTGTACAAAGTGGTTTGGATTTAAGGTGCTATGAATGTTGAATCAAAGAGATAAAATTATTCCTCAGACCAGGAGAGATTATAGAAGCTCCTTCTGAAGTACTAAATGAAAAAGAAAACGGTTTACTTACATGTCCGTTACGGTCGCCATCGTTGTTGGTCAGTTTAACTTTTTCAAATGATATGATCTGTTTCAACAACTGCTCGCCAGTAAAAGGCGAATCAGGGTGCATGTAGAGTCTTACAGGCGCTGGTGGATCAGCTTTACCCGCCACAAGCCAAGTTGAACGGTGATAGGCGTATCTGTAGCGTTTGTCATCAACAGGCACTATATCCATTAAGACCATATAGTTTGCTTTGGGGTTAACACCGTTCACAGATATTCTTAATGTGGGAAACATGCGCCTGCGAAAAAGAGAATTACTCTCAGTAATAGTTTGGAAAGTAGATGTTAAGGGCGCACTCAGAATATGTGGTTATTTCTGTTATGGGTCTGGCAAATTAAATCATCGACATTGCACCTTAACATCACTTATCAGATGAGAAATCAAAACTTTCAGTCCAGTGGTTTGTGTGAGTGAATGTGATAATTTACACGGTAGGAAGCATCAATAAAGAGCCGTACGTATGTTTATGCAAACGCATAGATGCTGTTTATAAAACAGCTTGTTATCTTTTTAACAACTTTGATTTCCGGCACCGATTTACAAGCGGTTAGCGTAAAGATCAGTTGGTGGCACTGCACAAAAAGCATAGGCTTTTCCAGGTCAGCGCGCCACAGATGACTCACAATGCACTTCACCTTCCAGCCTTAGTAATGATCATTTCAGTTCCAAGTTCACTAAATCTCTCCCATAACTCTTTTCCTTCCAATTCAACGGTTATGTTTCTCAGTTCGTCCTTAGAAGGGTTTTCGTACTCATTCCCGCTTTCTTTGTCTTCGATGGTTTCTTCGCTTGACGAAGACTTCATCCTCTTTGCCGGCGGTGGTTGAGTAGTTTCTTCTTCAGAAAAACTCTCCGCTCTGTCTTTTGGAGACAATTTCGGATCTAGAGAATGAAATGATTAAAAAATACATATATTTAGCTGTGACCCTTAAATAATGCTTCGAACCAACTCTCTGAGGCACTCAAAATTTGCGCCACTTTGTCAGAATCTCAAAACGGATGACTTAGCTGATAAGTGCGTCAAAATACTTGTGTCGTTTTATGCTCTTACCAAAATCGCCTCGATCATCTCTAGAGGACATCAGAGAGGCTATAGAGAAAGCATTTGCCTTCATTGAAAGAGACGGTGAAGACTCCATTAAGACTCGTAGTATACTTCACAGACAGTGTATTCTCGTTTGTCGCACCCTTTTCACGCAAGCTGCTAAGTTCTTTGGCAAACAGGCAATAAACAGCAATTAATACTTTGATGACAGCCTTGGTATTTTGTCAATTGGGAAAAGCACTGGGACGAGACCGCATCCCAGAATAGCGTAGTCATATGCCATTCACTTTGATACTCAACATAGCACATACGGAACTTATCAACTAGTTGGTTCAGATAAACATGAGCTACGAAACTCTGATTCTAATGACATCAAGTTGTCCTGCAGAAAAGATGGCAGATTGACTTATCAAGGAACATGACCGTGTTTATTTGTTTTGATGTCTTAGGAAGTGAATTGACCTTTCTAGGGTATATTAGGTTATTGTTTAACTTGTTTTACCCTTGACTCGGAATATTAACACTTCTCAGAGATAGAAGTATGAGGCTAGCTCGCAGCCCCACAAGGCGAAGTCGATGTCGTGCACTCGTTCAGTAAAAGGCTTGTGTTAAGCGGAGTTGAGAGGCAAGATTAGGCCTCTCCTCATATGATGAAAGATGATGGCACCCAATCTTAAATCTAGCAATCAAATCTATGGACCATTAACTGCCCTGAAATAAATCGAAAGTTTACAACGGCACCTTTAAAGAGAGTCTCCAGAAATCTTAAATTTCTAGGAAATGTTAGGTTTTTGATTGGTTTAGTTTTGATTAAGAATTCATTCCGGTGGTGATGACCTTCGTAAAGATAACAACTTTACACTGTTTAAACTTTTGTTTGTTTGCTTCGATAGTTGACGGAAATAGGTTGCTCCCTCTGATCGGTTTATTCGTTTTAGGATTGTACAAGATCGGCCGGCGCAAATCAGACAGTTTTATGGCGGATTTGCCTAACGCTGTATGCATTCCAACAATAGCCTTGAACAAGAGGAGTAAACTTATGTCTTTCTCATTCAACAATACGTGCAATTATAGTGAGAGAAAAGTTCTTAGTTATGTTGCTGCTCCAATTCTCAATAAAAACCTCAAAATCTTATGCAGTTTTATTCACTTCTCATCTCTGGCGGTCCTTCTTAAATATTAATTATTTTACGTTGTAACAAACAAAAGTGTGTGTTATCGATTGAGAGGAGAAAGGCTGTTGACAAGGCGAAATTATTTTCCCACGCTGATGAGTATTCCCTATCAGAGCTGAAGAAAGCACAGAGGTGCCGACGAAATCTATTCAAAGTATTGAAAAGCTTTTGATTAGGTTAGCTGCTTAAGACAAAGAAACATTTCATTCCTTTCGTGATGAGAACAAAGATCTTCATCTGATAGCAGTACCAACTCGACACATCTGGATTTGTGGGTAGGCCTGAAATTACTCAACTTCCTGAGGTGACATTGTTCATCAACGTCGATGGTCTTTGTCAAACTTCGTTCTTAATGGAAATGCCGTTCTTGAAGAACCACATTCCTCACATTTTTCGTGAGATCTGTTTAGCTCTGTAAAAAGGGTTAGTAATCCTCCACGCTGGTAAAGTCACACGTCCCTCTTGACCTGTGTTGAACCAATCTAGGCCTACATGAAATCAAACACCATTCACACCGTTCACTTAATTAGCTTAATATACTGATAAGAATCTAGATAAGTGTCGCATTAACATGAATAGGAACTCATTATTTCAATAGGTATTCGATTACAGTCTAGCTTTTTTGCGCTCACGACATGCACACGAAAATAAAGTAAATCCTTGCGGTTGACAAGTCTGGTGGCTGAAGAATTATTCAAGTTCAGGTAAACTGACAGAGAAGACAACTAAAGAACTTGTTCTGAGACCTTAGCCACCTAATTTTGTATGGTAGAGTGATTCAGTCTGGTCAATAACGCAAGCGTTAAGCATTTATGTGTTTTAAAAATCACTATCTTCGCCTAAAGCACCCATCCTGTAAACTATCGCCATATGTGTTCAAAAGGATGGACACCTATCCGTTGTCTTTCATCGCTCAATTAAGCTGTTTATTTATCAATCGTACCATGTTTTTCAAAGACGTGGGTTGTGAACCGCCCGTGAAGAGGCCACAGTGTTATTCAACATGAGCTTGTTACACTATTAAAGAAATATAAGTCGACGGCTGCATGTACACATCGGTCGGTGTTATTTCAACAGTATCGTATATCGAACAAGTTTTTTTCAATATTTTGTGGTCCTTTATCCTAGACTTTAAGAAACCGATACGACACTTAGATGAACATTTCAGAACATTTTGATATTCCGGAAAAATTAGAGTAAAATAAAGTAAACTGCATGAAGAGAAGGCCGTCATGAATAAAGTGAAACAGCGGAAGCATATAATGATATAATGACAACAATAGGTCAAAGTAAGTGCACAAAACGAATAAAAACAGCGTTTGGTTGATCTGTACTTGGCAGCGTGATTTCTGTTATTTTAGCTGTTTAAGTATTATGAACATGTGTTGATCTGTTGACGGAATTTGACTGGTAACGACAAGAATTTAGTTGTCTGATAGGACATCTTCATTTGTATCTTCAAAGTGCTATGGCGTAATCAACAATAAAAAATAAATGATTTGCATGATGTGTAACAAAGATAACAGATAATTCTACTGATTTCCAACTGATGACAACCTTTTTCCGTGTGCTTGACTAAAATTACCCCGCGATAAGCTTCAATTCTAATGTACCAAAACAGAATTGCGGAAATATTTGATGCTAGATTGTTCGTCAAGATGGGTGCCAACTTTGAGGACGATATCAGCGCTCAGCACAGAAACCTATGGAGAAGTCTATGTCCGTCTGACTTCGACAAGCTACTCCCCCAGGAGAACAGTTCCGCTTGAAACAGATAAATCTGATTTTCTCGGAATTGTTATGATTAGTTTTAAATACAGGCCTATGTGTAAAGCCGTGAACAATTCACTTATCGAATTGTGAAAACCCGGCGTAATTCAATTATATCTTAAAACACTAAGAGTGTGATACATTTTTTTTCAATTTTGCATTAAGACGAAACATTCGAGACATTTTAATTATCTGTCTATCTACATCGTATACTCTTTTTCTTAACAAACAACTAAGCTGACTACACGCTTTTGAAATTGTCTGAGGACTGCAAATTTCAGAGCTCAAGTTCTTTCAAATCCCCCTTTGAATTTTGATGGCAAATCATACATTAAAGGCTCAGTCACTCTTGGACGCCAGATCACCGCTCACTAGACATGATACTCTTTGGCCGGTTGACATTCCAACCATGCTGTATGGCAGAGAGCTTTCGCCTCAGTTTTCTACATGAAGAGTTTCTAACGGACACATTGTTTTAATAAGGTATCAGTCAGGAACGCACACAAAATCTCCCAGACCAAAATGAAGTACTCTCCCAATCGTTCGATGAGGATCATCAGTTAGCAGACAGATAAATAAATGAGCAAACAGATTTTTATGGAACTGACACGGCTGAGTGCAGGCTTGCAAGCGCCTTGTAAAATTATTTAGCTGGTTAACAACGCTTCTGTGAACATGAAATCTCAAGCACGGTACATGTATGTCTTCTAAGTCACTTTCGAGGGGTCTATCTCTCAAAAGTAACAATCCTACAGATTCAGACGGCTATGTCAAGAAATTTGCTAGGTTAAAATGACTGGGCGCATGCCTTACCATATTCTGCAGTGGGAGCCAATGGATCATAAATAATATTCCTATTTGGAACAGTGAGATTTTTTCCTAAGTCTGTGTATCACAAACACATAACTACATTTTACAGGGATGATGAATATTCACACAGAATAATTCCACTGGTTAAATGGAACTCGCTCTTTCAATAAACTTTTAATTAGTTCTGAGTTATGAAGGTCAGCCAGAATGTATGAGTAACAAAGAAAATTTACAACTACTAGTAGGACGGCCTACTATCTAATTGAAGAAAATATAAGTTGGGAAATCGAATAAATCTTGCCTGAAACAGACATTTAACTCGTTGAAAACCATGCAAATCCGGTGAATGTTCACTTAAACACGGGATCATAATTTCAGCGAGGCCTTTTGGTTCAGAACTGTTAGTTGCTTCATCAAGAATTTAACCGTACATGGTTATTCAATTAGAAGTGTAGATGCAATTTAGAGAGTAAAGGACGAGGCATGACGTTAGATAAACGGCCGAACACCTTGAGAACAGTATCCCGGCCTTTCAATCGTGAATTTTGTGAATTGCGTGAAGGTCTTGACTCAGGAAAGTTTAAAAGATTAGTCACTCAAACACATGGCCCAAAGTTTCGAGCACTTCAGAAGGTAAGACCTTCGCAAGTCAAGTACTCGCTTCTCTGATCTTCTTGTAGGGCTTTTATAAACTTCTGACGGTATTGCTTGGTAAAGCAAACGTTATGGATAAGCACTATATCCACAAACCTTGTGTTCGTTCAATCTGATTACTTCGATAAAAAGTCATGTGACATTATGATCCTATGTAACTGTTGTTTTCATGCCGGGAAACGGTACATGATATGGAAAACATTCATTGAAACATTTACGGTTACAGGCGAGTTGAATCATCTTTTTCCTTAAACCGTGTGTACCTGGTTTATCTTATTCGAATAGAGACAATTGTCATCAGTTCCAGTGCCAATTGCATTTTCGCCTGTCATTTCGCTGTTGTCTCTAAGGAACCAGAGGAAAAATAACTTTTCAGATGAAAATATTCTAACTCTTTGCTAAACATATCTTAAAGGTGTTGCAGCATGTTTGGTGTTTCCGCACGAGAAGTGGAATTAGCTAACTTTTATGACCATATTTGGTAACTGAAGAGAGATTCTTGCGTTAGTTGAAAATTTGCACCTCTGATGAACAGAGCTACAGTTATTGCACAGAAAGACTGAAATTTCCTTTGCATCCTCAAGAGAGAAGAGTGTTCAAGCAGATAAGCAGTTCACTAACCTAACCAAGAAACCAATAAACAGACTCCAACAGACCACGAAACACAAAAACGAGCAATGAGACAAGCGATAGATTATAATAATAAAAAAAAAACACTCATGAGCCAAAAATATCGAGGGGAGAAAACAAACAGACAAGAAGAACAAAAGGGAAACTAAAGGAAAGCATAGAAATGACATGAAGTGCATGGTGGTTATATACAGCTCTGCTACAGTTGCAACCTCCCTAGTGGCTGATGGTCCTGTTTCCGATGTCTGATAATTAAATGAGCCGGGTTTTGTTTCATTTTTCTCTAAGGATAAGCCCTGTTAACCAACGTAAAACATGCCACCGGATCGTCGGGGATAGCCTTGCACGGAAAGTATTATTTTCCCACGGTAGTTTGGGATGTGAGCAATGCGATGTCTTTAAATAAAGTTTTGCCGAGAATACCGTGGAAGCTTAAAATTCCTATTCCACGCTTTTTCGGCCGGAACGATTTGTTTTAAGGTGATGGGTGGCTTTTTTACCCACATACAAACCCTTTGTCCCTGAACATTGAACAGTTGTGTATGGAAACGTGTCGCTAACTAAGCAGTGCGGGTGGTAACCCGGGCGTTCCGGCCCCGACACAACTCCTACTCGAAGTATGCTCTAGCAACGGTCATCATGCGAGCCATACAGGATTTTAAGCCCAATTCTCAGAAGATTTTGCCACCATAGGGTGCAAAATCGTTCACAAGTGGGTGTCATCAAGTTTTTGTTTCTCAGTATTCCAATTTTAGATGAGAAACTAATGACCATACTGTCGGCCAAAACGATTATCGTGGTTCACTAATTTCCGCTGCAGTCAATGAGGCACATTGGTTACAAACTCATAACGCTAGATCTATGTTCAGGTGGCTGCCACAGTTACCACCATAAAATGTCCTTTTTCATTTGAAATAGATTTATTGTTCCCTTAAATCTTAAGGACTCAACCACTTAAAAAAGACTCCGTTCACGCAAAACTTTCTATTGCTAAAATAGCCGGATACTAACCTTCAGTTGATCGGGTTATGAGCTAAAATGGGATGCCTCGGACTTTGTGGTTTCTCTGATCTCTAAATTGATAGAGTGAAGACATTAGCGTGCGAGCTTTACTGACCACACGAGCTTAGAATAAACTTATTTTGGCAGTATGTAATTTTTTCTTACCGATCTACTTCCTATTCATTGGCATAGTTTGTAGGATTTGAGGTATGTAATATTATCGCCAGAAACGCACGAGGTGAACTATTTTAAACTATGCGTGCAATTGCAAGCTACGGTACGTGCACGTACGATTTCTATGAAAAATCACTTCGCTGATATATCTATTATGAGAGTTAATTTGTCTGTCTGAAATAAAGAATAATGGGTCGCACGTGAACAGTATTTATCTCTGCTCTGTCCGAGGTTGATTATGTCTGCAACTGCTTTCTTTCTCACGTTTACGTTTGTATTAATCACTTTATCTTCATTTTTACCGCCCTTTCCACCCCACAGCAGCTTTCAAATAAGGTTTTAACAATCGTTTGACAAGTAGCGCAACATTATCTCCAAATAAGGATATTCAAACTTCAGATTATAGGAAAGAAAATATGAAATAAATAATGGCTTCCGTCCAGTCGCCGGCCTACGTAAAAGGAACAATGTAAATTTATCTTATGAAAAAGGATTAAAATGTGTCGTACAGAAAAGTTTTCATGCTGCAGAACATGAAATTTAGTGATTAAATTTTGCGGCTGTTACTGGTTTGTCACGGCAATATTAATCTCATTAAAAAGTTTGACAACTGCAAACATCTGTGTGGGTTTGATAAAACTTTTCCTAGCTATCGTAATGGTCCTTTTCTTCTCCTTGGACTACGACGTGGGAAAATTTACCAGCAATTGAACCAAAAAAGATACTTAAAACCAGTGATTCAAAGGTTTTCTGTTTCCAGTCGATAAATCTCTGTAAAAACTTCAGAGCATCAAAGAATAAAGGTTGGCAATCAATCATCACTCATAAAAATGTCTAAAACGTCACACCCCAGATGGCCTATCTACATCTGCGGTGTTTAACTTAAATTGTGAGGAAGTAGATTTTTGGAAGAAACGTAGTCTTAGGTCTTTACATGGGACTTTAGCCCATTTCTCCTGCACCAGTAGATTTCGGGGTTTGGTAACTTGACCGCAATCGGCAAACCCAATCGTCTAAACGGGAAAGGAGAGATTTTCCCATTAAATTCTCTTTAACTCTGAGTAAAGCTTCAAATGGTATTATTTATAATTATTATTTTCTTTATTTTACAGACAATACATATTCAACACATCAACAGCTTCCTATTGCTTACGAATACTCGAAAGACGGCAGGGTTAACTGCTAAAAAAAGTTTATTTATACTGACGATTCGATCGTTTGCTTTCAAAACGTCAATGGAACGACTTCTTATAACTACTTATGACTCCTTTTAAGGCTGTCAGAATAACTGACACAACCACCATGACATTTCACTTTTCATTAAATTCTTTAAACTACGAGACTTGAAAAACTACACCAAATCACGTTTTATACCCGAAGATTGACCGCTTCTTCTTGGCAGAGGGGCAGTTTGGTTCAGCTTGTTTGGCAGGCTTGATTTATGTATTCCCCGCTCTATTTAGGCTTTTCACTATAGTTTCCGATCCTGACCTACTTTTAGCAATTCAGTCAGTGCTGGTGTTTCCGGGTCAGAGCAGAAGAAGAGTATTAAGACTCCTGTGCATATTATTGCACCATGAGATATATTACTGTTAAATGAGCTGAGATCACTCATTACAAACAAAGGGTAGCACCTTTCATGAATAAATTTGCAAAATAGGCCAACTATCGTTAGTGGTAAAATCTGGGCCTACTGAAAATATTTTCGAAGAATAGGTGGCTCTTTAACTTCTTGTGAAGGATCTGTGAATCAAATAGAACCTGAACTATAAACGAAACGGAATTATACGACTAAAGCTAAACACATCTTTGATCCTTGAAGGATAGAAAAAAGTCCAGTCACATACATGTTAAGCCAAGAGCAACTTACAGAAATACAAGGACTTGGGTAATATCTTCATCGACGGCTTCAGAAAATCTCTGCTTAGAGTTTGCTTCAGTCGGCTGTCAAAACTAGTTAATTCGTGAGCTTACCGTCGGAATGATGACGTCAAGTGTTGCTTTGCGTAATCAGAAAGCCATAGTTTGGATATGCACGCTCACGGACAATAAGCAATACAAATAAACGCGGACAAAAAAAGGAAGCAGTCTTTGATGAGATTTGAAATGATAATACGTAATAATTTTATCTCTAAAGCCTCATATAGAATGAAAAAATTAATACCACTTTACGTAAAAACGGGACACATGGAAACAAAATAGTAACCAGTGGTAATTAAAAGAAAAATTAAAAAATGACAATGATATACAACTAGCTATACACAGTCCTGAAAATGAAAATAAAAAGGTTTATTGGCAATGACGAATGAACTTGTCTTGATATCCAAAAGCAAATCTTTCAATAGCCTAATTGTAACAGCTGAGACAGCCCTGTCACCAGAGATTTTCAAGCGGGTCCATTGGACTTGCACATGATACACCGTTATCTTACGTAAGAAACCTTTTCCACATCAAAAGGAATCCCTCATGTTTTTTAAGCAGAGATTCAAGCCAATTTAGTAGGTTCTTGTGAGAGAATTACAAATGAAGAGCATGAAAAGTTCCTTAAAGCACGGAGCCGAGACTCGTGTGACCGCCATTTTCGCGATTTGAATCTCTCTCTCAGGCATATTTGGACAGGCACATGTAGTTTTATTTCAACTGATATATTTTCACACGGATAACACGCTTAAACTAGGGATGAGCTTGTGATATTGTAAAACAGGTAAACAACAATAGAATGCGGCTAAGTTGAACGATACTTGTTATTGCGGGGGAAGCCGTACTTGTTATGCAAGGCGAGCGAGGAAAAACAGCGATAGAATGTAATGTAAAAGGCACAAATTTTTTAGAGGGGAAGTCGCGAGAACGTCGGAGTGTTCCAAATTGCAAGCACGCGCTTAGAATTCGTATTGTACCATCAACTGTTGCGTGGAAATCTTGATGATCACATTAAATTAAACCGGTTGGCCAATGACTGCGGAATCCGTGAAGGTTCGCTGATACACTCTGTAGACGTGTTCAACACTAATTTTTCAAGTGGAAGCTGAATCGTTTCTTTTTCTGAATCATTTTTTTAAGGCTTGTTTTTTTGTCTGTCGTGTTTTATTAATTTATTCTTTGACCCACACGGAAGGACTAATGAAGACGACTTTCATCTATTGAATTCGCTAATTGATTCGAGCTATCAATTTTTCTTAAAACTGTCGCATCCAGATATGTAATATGGTCTACCACCTTGAAGGCGTTAATGAAACGTGACAGAAGATTAAGAAATTCTGAGCCAGCTAGTGGATAGAGGAGTCCAAACGGGGCTACACCTCTTTCTGGAAGAAGAAAAAAAGGGACAAAAGCTAAGGTAAAGAGGTATAATTCAATCTGCCATTCCTATACCAAGTGAAAATAAGGTCCTATTATTTCTCTTGATTCCTATTGATCCTTTGGACACTCTGGCTGAACTCCCATGCCATGGATACGAACACGCGTTTGTTGAAGCTTCGCCTCCCTCCGGCTCCATATTAAGATTATGGTTAGTGCCGTGCATGTTCGCTGCTCTCCCGAGCGGCACTATCATTTTTTCCATTTTTTCCGATTTTTCTTTTTCAACAATCATAGGCAAGCATTAGAGTAACAAAAAGGAGATTATGATATACGGTCTAGGCACTCTTTATAAGGCATTGTAACCTTGAAAGAACAATTTTTAGACCAACTTTTGGTCATATGAGTTCATATCGGTTGAAATTCTGGCTAATATCACATCAAGGTTGGCTTGGTTTGTTGTGTTCTCAGTCCTGCATAAACATATGAGAATTAATGGTTAGAGCGGTTACGAACATACTCTTATTTCAAAAGAGGAAAATCTTCAATATATTTCGGATTTGTCGCCGCAAATAATGTTATGATAACATAATACTTCAGGTTTATAGGTCTGACCGCGTTGTTTTATCGGATATGCGCCACTTTGGCCGCGACAAGCTAGTTAACGCAAGAGACCGAAGAGTCTAATCCACAGTGCAGCGATATTAAATTTAGGTACGTTGGTAGTTAACTATGCGCTTTCTTCCTCTAAACTAAAAATCACAAGATTAATGCAGAAACATCCTTAATTTAGGGTCGTCAGTCCTACTTCGCTATCTATCTGTTGTAAGATATTTATCATAAGTAAAACAATTTTCCCTCGCAACAAACCTCTTTGGTCTAGCTTGGCGTCGGCACAGAAACACTAGCCTAAATAAAGCAATCTACCCTCGCAACAAACCTCTTTGATCTAGCTTGGCGTCAACACATAAACGCAGGCCCCGACCCAGGGCTTCACCGCTATGGTTAGCCCACACTCCTCGATTATCAGCACGAGATCCTGGTGGTCTGGCCTTATTTGAAGGGTTCATCTGATTTTTATATTTTACATTTTCCTCTTAAAATTGCCTTCAGCATGAATAAAGGAAGTCACATTAGGTAGACAGATGTCACGATAATTAAATAGAAAAGACTTTAAACGAGAGGCGGGAATACCTCAAATACTTATGAAACTATCCACTGCACTCAAAAGAGATTAGTTGAGCGGCAAAGGGGGATAAAAGAGATGATAAAAATGGAAAAGTTTGATGCATTATAAACTCTACTAATTTGCAATTCCAAGAAATTACTCAATTCACTGTTGGCATTCTCCTTCATTAGTGCGGTTAAAATCTTTCTCTGACTTAGAAAAGCTTGACTTGATACTTTCAGGGTTTCAATTTTGAGAGAAATGAAAAAAGCGAATGGCAACCTCATTGCCATTCATGAATGGAGCTACAGAAAATACGATTGTAGGAAATAAGTTGGGATGATGGGCATTAATTTGCAAGAAAATCAAGTACAACTGCACTGATTGGGAGTCGGCTCTTCTGCACTTTTAAGAACCATACTTAGTAGATTCTATTTATTTTCATTTGAACCCTCAATACTAACGCGATAATGATGAACTCAGTAGAAGATTTCGTTGGTGACTTGTTCTACTTTGGTTGAGCTTACTTAGGTGTTTAGTCAAAACACGATGCCGAGAGCGTAATAATGTTGTGAATTCAGAGGGATTTTCATTGTAGAAGCTTTGCCACTCCAGAGGGCACACTCACACTGAGCGGACAATCGTTCGATCCTTTTAGTCCGCCAAGAAGAGATTGGCAAACACCAACCTCTGCAGGAAACAGCTTAAGATTATGACTGTCACAAGATCTTTAAATCTTGGCCGGGGTAGCCTTTGCTTAACGGATTAAGAATCAAGCACAAGCTGGCAGACATGCGATTTCAATCGTCAATTGACTTAAAACAACTTTTCTCGCTATTTAAATCATTTTAATCCAGTAGGAATAAGACATGAAAAGAGGAAAAAGGAAATTGAATTATGTTTGCAAGTTGATCTTAAATGCAATACTCTTGAGGGTCGATATTTCTACATCTACCAAACTTGCAGCTAATTTGTTAAAAAAAAAAAAAAAGAAGTGTCTCTGACGGAACGAGAAAGAGCTAATTTGTCCATCAGGCCCAATGTCGAACTAATTATCCTCCCCCGGTTTCTTTGCGAGAAAGTGGATAAAGAGTAAGACAGAGTTGAAGTGTTCTCATCTCGGAGACCTTTGAGACTAAGACGCTTGTGAAAGTTCATACTATTTTGAGATATGCATAGCACTGGTGTTTTACCGATAACTCAAACCAGGATGCGCAAATGGGCTCCTGCTTAAACGCAAGACATACCTTTATTTGGTCATGATGAATGAAATAACGCTTACAACAAATGGGTAGTTTGCAATGCAAGTGTCAGATATGTCACAGAAGAGGCTGTTTAGGATTTATTTTTTGACACATTTCCGCCTTTTGCCAAGTCACATTAGTAGCAACAAAACCGTACATTTCCGACATATCACACTACCAGGTAGAAAATCGATAAAGCATGGTAACCGAAAATGAAAATACGATTGATAAAATGAATTTGAATTACGGTTTTTTAATGTGTTTGTTTGCTATCTGGATGTTTCATGAGAGTTTAGGATCAACACCACAGAAATAAATCAGGTTTGTCAACGTACATTAAATATGAAGCAAAAATATCAACGGAAGGGAGTCAAACGATCGACAAATTACCCTGACAGGAAAAAGAGGGTGTCATTAAACCATTAACACTTCAACACTGCTAGGCTTGATCCGATTATCGTGTCGGCCAAAACGATTATCACTTACAATAGGTATCCCAGCGTCTTCGAGTAACAAGAAAAACAACTAAAAATAAAAATATTCTGGCTTAAGCTGGTATAATCAAGGTTACCGTGCCAAATATCAGTTTTGGGAGTCTGATCATGTTGTTATATCGGATAAACTCCTATTTTATCCGCGACAAGCCAGTGAGCGCATGTCGTTAATGGTGTAAATCCTGAAGCCGATATCAAATCAAGGTAATTAAAATAATGACAAAGGAATGAAATAGAACAAATTGAATCATAATAACAACAATGGCCAAAAAATAAATGGTAAAGCTGAATATTCTAGTTAAAAATTCTTGTTTTTAGTGTTAAAATGTTGATGGTATGGTTTGCTAGTCACCTGAGGCTAATTAGTAAACTTGTTCAAATGCATGTCTTTTGACAACGTACGCAACGTATAAACAGATGGCCCTCTTCAACATATGGTGATCTGGAAAGGGAAAATACGAAGACCTTTCATGTAGAGGGAAAGTGGTAATGTGAGTTAATTACTGTATGATAGTCAGGAAATGTTTGAGAGACAGAACAAACTTCTATCTGCATTCAAAGCGGCCTACGTTAAAGAAAATTTGTTTTAATTCAAGGGGAGCTGTAGACATGAGTGTTATCAGTTACATATCAGGTTACAATAATGATATCTTACTTGATTGAATTTTAAGAGGAGAACTTTCTTTTTATTCGTCTCACGTATAACATTCCACAAAGGGTAAACTAACGAACGCCTAATCTGCTTCAAATAGACGGCTTACATGTGTGTAGCGCCTACAACGTCCTTTTGGAAAGACCACAAAAAGTAAAAGCTATTTTTACAGCCCTTTCCGACCAGAAGTGGTAAGAAAGCTTTTTGTCTACTGCCGATGAGCGCTAAAAACGGAATTAAGGAGTTTGTTTTTTCTCAACTAGGGGTAACTTTCGGCGAGTCAATGAAGAAAATAGAGTCAGTCAGGGGGCGAGCCTTTGAAAGACAAAGAACTTCACGATCGTAGCATCAGGTGATACTCTAGTGAAGGTAAAAACTATATCAAGTATCAGTAATCATAATAATAATTATGATATATAATAGTATCATTAGTGATAATAATTGTAATAAAAATGATAATAAATGTTATTGCAAAATCCAAACTAAAAATCAAAACTGTAAACGAAATTTTTACATGAAGGCGTTGAGAAAAACTCGCAACAGATGTTCCGGCGTTTACAGAATCAGACACCGGTAAAATAAATCGAGTTCGGAAACCGAAAGAGATGGAGAGTGAGAGGGAGAGAGAGAGAGATAGAGGTATAAACTCGGTGGCCTAATGGCCACGTATATGCACATGTTCAAAACTTAAATATCCCGTGTGGGAATCCAGGCTGAGCAGCTTGTCGACCAGTAGGAGTTGCAAAGAAGAGTCACAAGGGATGACACAGCTCAATAGCGAAGCAAAAGGGAAGATACAACCTGGCAAAAGTAGAAACAGGTATACCTGATCTTCAGTCGTGATACGATTTTTGCGCTTGTATTAAAGGTTAACAGAAATATAAATTTAAATTTTTCGAGACGTAATGTATTATGCCATGAATTTCGGTCACGGTCACCTTACTATCA